>NW_027665066.1:12500-77500 GCF_963921795.1 Nannobrachium achirus
GTGCTCACGTTCGTGCACGTCATGGAAAGGTCCCGGATGATAATGGCTACAGAATAGCCATTAGCATTTTCTCATTTTAAAGATCATTTTTTGGCGATTTCGCCGTAAATAAACCTCGCGCCGCGGCGGCGCCGCCTCCCTAAAACACAATCCAGAGATATGGCCCTTCAAAGATGTGGGTTTGCATTGGATTCGGCGGCGATTCGTGGCAACGTTACTCAATAACGGCCGGCCGGGGGGCGATTGGATCTCAGCCACTGGATTGAAAATTCAGGCCAGGCTTCAGAAGGCCTCGGATCATTTTATTCATTTCATTAAAATCACACCTTGTGAACTGAGTGGTGGTCAAATAAAAGTGTGTGTCTACAGTGTGTGTGTGTGTGTGTGTGAGAGAGAGAGAGAGAGAGTGTTGTCTGCCTGCCCTGCTCAATAGCGCCCCTCCTTTAACGTGTGTGTGTGTGTGTGTTGTCTGTGTGTGTGGTCAGGAGAGGTATGGCAGGCGACAGACATACATACATACAGACACGGCCAGCCAGTAACATCTTGAAACCCAATTACAGGAGTGGCGGAGACCACCACTCAAAAAACGCCGAACATGTTCGGGATAGGCACACTGGACTACGTTCCGGAAGCGGCGCTGAACATTCGGTGAACATTGGGGGGCTCAAAAATGTATTTTAAACCATTTTTAATGGAATATATCGTCGGACCATGTAAAATGGCTAGCTGGCTAGCGTAGGACGAGCCAGGACCACCCACGGCTCTACAAGCAGCTCAGGGTAAGTATTGGATTGAAATAAAGCCGAACATGTTCGGGATAAGCACTAAACCAGTTAATTTGAATACTGGAGTACATATAATACCTCTTAGGAGGTGAACAGGTCTCTGTCTGGGAAACCCAGGGATCATAAAAACTACGGGGCGAGGCTTTAAATTACACCACCAGGGTGCCATGTCTTTTTTGGGCCTTTCACGGCAATCGGACGATTGCATGCATGATTTGTAAAAGTCGACCTGCTGGTGGCGCTATAACCAATGTGGGAAGGATGGCATCTGTTCCTCGACCTAGTGGGAATGTGCGGGCGCAATTTCACAGAAAGCGCAAGCTGTGTTCATGATTTGAGGAAATTCGTTTGTGGCATTTTGTTCAAAACGGACCAATCCCGCAAACTTTTCATAAAAGTTACGGAGTGAGGCTTTAAATTACACCACTGAGGTTTTTACTGAGCAGATAATTGTGTGTGTGTGTGTGTGTGTGTGTGTGTGTGTGTGTGTGTGTGTGTGTGTGTGTGTGTCTGTGTGTGTGTGTCTTTGTTCTCATGAAGACAATAGACATAAAGAACAAGTGAGGCTATACATCACATGGTAATATTTATAGCTATATAGACACCATTATCCTGAGCACTTTACACACACACACACGCGCACACACACACGCGCGCACACACAAGCACACGCGTGCACGCACGCACGCACGCACACACACACACACACACACACACACACACACACACACACACACACACACACACACACACACACACACACACACACACACACACACACACACACACACACACACACACACACACAAACGCACGCGCGCACACACACACACACACACACAGACAGCAGAGGGGAACCATGCGTGCAAGGCTCATCGGTTAGGGGTTCGGTGTCTTGCTCAAGGACACTTCCGACAGTGACACAGGGCAGGGAATCGAACCGGGAACCTTCATGGTTCCATATAGGCCAGTGTTTCTCAACCACTGGTCCTGGGGACCTTTGGTGTGCCCCTGAGAAGGGTCAAGTGTGCCCCTTGAAACTGCTTGAAAGCCAGTATTGTATTTATCATTTTAAAAATGATTTAAACTAGTGAAAACAGCAGATCTACAAGCACACAACGCCTCGCGGTGCGAGGCGTTGTGTGCTTGTAGATCTGCTGTTTTCACTACTGTTGTGCGACAGCCTTGTATGATGAAGCAGGGCTTTACTTTGTGAAGAAACGTACACATTTGAAACTTGAAGATACAAGGTTTCTTCCCGACAGTGACGATATTTACACCCCCGTATTATGTTGGTGTGCATGGATTCTTAGGACATGAAAAGTGTGTCCATGCAGAAAAAAGCTTGAGAAACACTGCTATAGGCGACCGCTGTAACTTCAGTGTTGCCAGATTTTTGCGAGAAAATCAAGCCACCAGGTCTGTGATGAAAACAAGCCCAAAAACCAATGTCCAAAACCAAACAAAACTAAGCTGCTAGGATTCATCAAAAGTAGCAGATTGTACAGATCTACTTTTTTGGCCAACATTTTTAATAGGCCAATGTGAAAAGGGTGCCATATCTTATTTGGGCCTTTCACGGCAATCGGACGCTTGCATGCATGATTTTGTTCCAAAAATGTGTTCAATGCGTTCATGATTTGAGGAAATTCATTTGGGGCATTTCCTTCAAAACAGACCAATCCTGCAAACTTTGGAAGCCAATCTCAGCCAATCAGGATGGCATTATGGAACATCTGACGGATCCATGTTGATCACATGACTGTTCTTGTGAGGTCATGAGTAACATTTATAGGAGTACTGTTCAAAAATATGTTTTGCAAAAAGAGATTATCTGGTAACAGACGGACAGACACACATACAGACAAAACATACTGTAGGGATAATAGTCTAATAATCGCAATAATTTTACATAATCATATTTCATAAGAAATAGTGGAAATAGCAGATCTACTAGCGCACAACATGTTGTGAGCTTGTAGATCTGCTATTTCCACTATCAATGTTCTTGTTCAAGTGTAAAGATGTCAAATATGTCAGTAATTTCTTTGTATATTTAGGTTATGTGTCATATCTGCCTTGTGCAACTTCAAAGCCTACAAGCCAAACGGGAATGTAATTGTCAACGACAAAAACACAATTAAATCGTTAATCGCAATTATTTGAGGGATAATTAATCGTCATGTAAAATGTCATAATGGTGACAGCCCTATGTGGGGACCAATCATAGTCTCGGCCTCGGCCTTTCGGCCTGGTGGAGACAACAAACTTCACCATGTGACCTCACAGAGAGGGGGGCGGGGGGAGGGGGGCGGGGGGAGGCGAGGGGGGAGGAGGGGAGGGGGGGGGGTGTTCCAATGAGGATAGAGGAATTCCAATGCTTTGATACTGTGGTCTCCTGGTAACACAAGAGCAGCTGTTCTTTATTACTGTGTGTGTGTGTGTGTGTGTGTGTGTGTGTGTGTGTGTGTGTGTGTGTGTGTGTGTGTGTGTGTGTGTGTGTGTGTGTGTGTGTGTGTGTGTGTGCGTGCGCGTGCGTGTGTTACATAACTGCCTCCGCAGGTGAACTGGAATCATGTTAACACAACAGCCACAGGACACATGCACACGCGCGCACACACACACACACACACACACACACACACACACACACACACACACACACACACACACACACACACACACACACACAGACACACACACACACACACACACACACACACAGCTTAAGCAAACTCTTATATTTCCAGATGACATAACCACAAGTGTACTCACGTCAATCTCATGTCCCTTAGCTTAGGACACACCCATGTCAACACAATGCACACACGCACGCACGCACGCACGCACGCACGCACGCGCGCACGCGCGCACGCATGCACGCACGCAGAGAGACAGAGAAAGTGTTTCCGTCAGTAAGCTGACACTCACAGCCTGGAGTTATCAGGACCACTGACCCATTTTAGTCCTAAATATGACCCTCAGTGTCTAGCATCACACACCATGAGTCTGAACATGTAACCTGTGCGTGTGCACGCGTGTGTGTTAGGGCATTAACGAAAAAGTCGTCAAGTCGACTTCATTACACAAGTCGACTCCCACCAGAGAAAGTCGAAAGTCGAAGTTGAACAGAAAAATAATAATACTTTCTATTGTGAAAATAGCCGATCTACATGCTCACAACGCCTCGCAGCGCGAGGCGTTGTGAGCTTGTAGATCTGCTATTTGTGGCTAAAGTTCTCAGAATATGCACACTAGGGTTCAAGTGGTTAATATAAAAAATCAAACCTCGGTTCGAAGTGGAGCGGTGAATTTGAGCAGCTGTACCCTATGTGAGTGAGTGAGTGAGTGAGTATAAACTGTGCCTGTGAGTGAGTGGTGAGTGTGCCTGGCCTGCACAAAACAGCGCCCCTCCTTTAACTAGTGTGTTGTGTGTGGCCACTCAAGGTATTGCCAGACTACGGACACGGCCAGCCAGCCACCCAGCCAGCCAGCCACCCAGCCAGCCACCCAGCCACTAGCCTCGTGAACCAGGCTTTTATTTTGGCGATCGGAAAAAAAATAAAGCGCCTGGTAAGAAACGTCTATTTTTCTGGCCAAAGGAAGTTGGCCCCGCTCTGTATCTGAGCCTCCAATCATGTCTCGGCCAGCTCGGAGCAAACCCGCCCATACCGGATTTGCCAAAATAAAATCCTGTGTTCCCGAGGCGAGGGTCCGTGTAAACAGTTTGTAGATAAACTTTCGCTCACTCTGTAGCATATAGACGTGAAGGATGCACGTTTTGTTTTAACACAGAACGCTGCCAATGTATTTATTGACTCCCAGCCGTGTACTCATGACTTGTTTTTTGCATTGAAGCGGTCGCTACCTAATTGGAATGGACGAGAAAATGTACTTTGTTTTTGTTTCACCGGATTGAGGATTCACTAGCATCCAGCAGCTACATCGAAGCTAAAGGATACCATACAACGTATTGGTAAGCAAATCAATGTTATTATCTGTCTGGCAGTGGTGTAAAAAAGGGCCCAAAATGTATCAATACTGCAATGTAGAAATCCTCCGGAAAGTATTGCCATCAAAATCTACTTAAAAGCATCAAAAGTAAGTCCAGAATGTTTGAAAATAGACTACAAGCTCACGATAGTGTTGCATCGCGCCGTGTAAATCCAGACTATGTATAAAGTAGGGCTACAGTGCTCAATGTAATATTTATTAGGCTATAATGTCTGCAAAGTACAGTACTGGAGTAAATGTAGCTACTTTACACCATTGTCCGACCATATCATGCAAACAAGAACTGCTTTAATCACATTCAACCGATCACAAACAGTAAAGCATCATTCCCACATGGGCCACTATAATAACTATATAGGTCCTATCTTTCAACCACTTATGGCAGTTGAATGTGATGATAAACAGTTCTTGTTGGCGTGGTATGGCCGGACATCAATGGTGTAAAGTAAGTACATTTACTCACTGTACTGTAGGTTTTGTAGCCATATTTTTATTTCTACTCCATCCCGGATCCAAATATTGTAATTTTATTCCACTATATTATTTGAAAACTTTAGATGCATCCATTAATACATAATATTATAAAACATACATAGAACACGTTAGCCCTATTTTATACCTATAGGCTGTTTGAAAATGGTTGATCTACAGCTCGTTTTATATTAAAAGGGACCATCAGTCAGAGGACATTAATTTGCAACACAATATAGTAGACCTGACACCATGATTCCTGATACTCAATAGCTACACAGAGTAAGCCTTAGAATTAGATGATGTGGTGCTAAGTGGTCTAGGTGTGTGCCTGGCATTCCAGGTACTTTATAGACAATAGATGTTTTGCCCTTGTGTAAATTTAAGGGTATATAGCCAAACAAAGGGTGCCAATTTACATTGATATTTTAATAGCAGTAACAAGAATGCTGTCAGACACAGTTTCCCATTTGTTTTAAGTAAAGGGACTGTTTGAAAACTTTTGCTTATTTCTAATTGTAAAGGGTTCATAATTAGCTCAATCATTGTTGTTGTTTCAGTGTTGTGATGTTTGTTTTTTCTCTTCTCCCACAGGGCCTGTGACAGCCAGGGACAGAAGTTCCTTTTAGGAAGTGCCATGGAGAGCTGTATTCCATCCTGTTTGCATCAATACCAGTGCACTCACAGCATCAGCGTCTTAGGGAGAACATTCATGTAGAAATGAAATGCAATGAAATGAGATTTGGTGTTGGACACACTTGCATTCTGGTCAAAATGCAACCTCTGGGTGTACAAATAAAGCCTGTTATGACACTTGCCTGGACATTTATTTGGATATGCACTATATGTAGAATGTTTTACCTAGCTTAATGTATCACCTGTGCTGTGAGTATTACTATAAAGGTTCAATATCAGTCTGCCGCTGGATATTATGACAAATGTAGATTTCAGGTTATTTGTATAATGTATGAGCATATAATAAGGAACTGCTCTTGCAAATATTCCTTGACAGACCTATTTATGTTTTGTTCAAATATAATCCCAACTACATCAAGTAGGGGCTATAGAATTATTATGTTTAATGATTGAGCAAATGCATACATAGACAGCTCTGCTGTTTGGGATCTTCATTTACATTTCTAAAATTAGCCATGGATGCCGTTTGTACAGGCTGGGTAGTAATACAATTTATGTGGAAGTGCTGGGCCATTACAGAGATGTAAGCCTACTGATTTGATTACTTTTATATTCAAGTCTAACTAACTTTACCTCTGTAAGAAATAAAGTAACAGAATATTATGATTGTTGGGGCCATATGCTACTATTGGATTTCGTGTTTAATATTACATTATTAGTAGTAGGCTATACTACTAGCTGTAAAACAACTAAACCAGTAAGTCATATCCTCACCCTATGAATGCCTGATTTATGCGTTTTGGTGGTGTTTTCATGAAGGCTATTAAAACGTACGGCATATCTTTCCATTGTTTGATTGCTGCTTATTCTGGTAACTCAGATTAAACTGCTCGACAATCACAGACGACAGTTTATTATGCTAACGAGTTCGGTACTTAATGCTTTCTGTCGGTAGCATTAGCATATGGCTGGCTGACACATTAAGGTGAGTTGTATGTTTAGGCCTATTTGAAATCACCATTTTGGCTGCATACATGCATGCACGTTGCACTGGACTTGGACAACAACAACAACAAAAAGATCAATGAAACATGATAATGTAATCGGTGGTGGTGACTTTGGTCAGTCAAATGCACTAGAATCAGACCATTACACAAACAATTCACATTCATTGAAATCCTTGACCCTTTATAATAACATTGCTATTTCTAACATGTAGGCATATAAATGTGTGTTTAAGGATTGGATTGTTATTTGAACTGGGTGATTCAAAGTAGATTGGGTTTATTTTGTATTGTAGCGACCCTGCAGGAACGTTCCCACTTCCCGGTAGGGGTTTCCTACGGTCTCGTTTTACACTGAGCACCCACTACTGTGGGCGACGCCTCCTTTTCTTCATTGGCTGTTGATTTGTGAAAAAAATCACAGGGCAACGCCCCTGCAGACCAGGTTTCAATGCGAATCCCTCCAGACTACCCAGCCACATACCCACGGATATACCTGTTCATTGGGAGCGCTTTCACCGCTCCAAAAAGAAGAAAAAAAGTTTCTTCTATCACGCAAAGATTTGGAGGACCCCCTGTAGTAACTCTCTGCCAGGGCAGCATACCAGGGCAGCAGATGAACCTGTCATGTGTCTACAGTTGAACCACTGAGCACTGGAGCGTCTCTACTGAGTCTGTTCCTCTGTGCTGTATCTGTCTGGTATTCATGTGTCTACATGTGAACCACTGAGCACTGGAGCTTCTACTGAGTCTGTTCCTCTGTGCTGTATCTGTCTGTTATTCATGTGTCTACATGTGAACCACTGAGCACTGGAGCTTCTACTGAGTCTGTTCCTCTGTGCTGTATCTGTCTGTTATTCATGTGTCTACATGTGAACCACTAAGCACTGGAGCTTCTACTGAGTCTGTTCCTCTGTGCTGTATCTGTCTGTTATTCATGTGTCTACATGTGAACCACTGAGCACTGGAGCGTCTCTACTGAGTCTGTTCCTCTGTGCTGTATCTGTCTGTTATTCATGTGTCTACATGTGAACCACTGAGCACTGGAGCTTCTACTGAGTCTGTTCCTCTGTGCTGTATCTGTCTGTTATTCATGTGTCTACATGTGAACCACTGAGCACTGGAGCGTCTCTACTGAGTCTGTTCCTCTGTGCTGTATCTGTCTGTTATTCATGTGTCTACATGTGAACCACTGAGCACTGGAGCTTCTACTGAGTCTGTTCCTCTGTGCTGTATCTGTCTGTTATTCATGTGTCTACATGTGAACCACTGAGCACTGGAGCGTCTCTACTGAGTCTGTTCCTCTGTGCTGTATCTGTCTGTTATTCATGTGTCTACATGTGAACCACTGAGCACTGGAGCGTCTCTACTGAGTCTGTTCCTCTGTGCTGTATCTGTCTGTTATTCATGTGTCTACAGTTGAACCACTAAGCACTGGAGCGTCTCTACTGAGTCTGTTCCTCTGTGCTGTATCTGTCTGTTATTCATGTGTCTACATGTGAACCACTGAGCACTGGAGCTTCTCTACTGAGTCTGTTCCTCTGTGCTGTATCTGTCTGTTATTCATGTGTCTACATGTGAACCACTGAGCACTGGAGCGTCTCTACTGAGTCTGTTCCTCTGTGCTGTATCTGTCTGTTATTCATGTGTCTACAGTTGAACCACTAAGCACTGGAGCTTCTACTGAGTCTGTTTCTCTGTGCTGTATCTGTCTGTTATTCATGTGTCTACATGTGAACCACTGAGCACTGGAGCTTCTACTGAGTCTGTTCCTCTGTGCTGTATCTGTCTGTTATTCATGTGTCTACATGTGAACCACTGAGCACTGGAGCTTCTACTGAGTCTGTTCCTCTGTGCTGTATCTGTCTGTTATTCATGTGTCTACAGTTGAACCACTAAGCACTGGAGCTTCTACTGAGTCTGTTCCTCTGTGCTGTATCTGTCTGTTATTCATGTGTCTACATGTGAACCACTGAGCACTGGAGCTTCTACTGAGTCTGTTCCTCTGTGCTGTATCTGTCTGTTATTCATGTGTCTACATGTGAACCACTGAGCACTGGAGCTTCTACTGAGTCTGTTCCTCTGTGCTGTATCTGTCTGTTATTCATGTGTCTACATGTGAACCACTGAGCACTGGAGCTTCTACTGAGTCTGTTCCTCTGTGCTGTATCTGTCTGTTATTCATGTGTCTACATGTGAACCACTGAGCACTGGAGCTTCTACTGAGTCTGTTCCTCTGTGCTGTATCTGTCTGTTATTCATGTGTCTACATGTGAACCACTGAGCACTGGAGCTTCTACTGAGTCTGTTCCTCTGTGCTGTATCTGTCTGTTATTCATGTGTCTACAGTTGAACCACTGAGCACTGGAGCTTCTCTACTGAGTCTGTTCCTCTGTGCTGTATCTGTCTGGTATTCAAAGTGACTGATTGTGAGGAAGATTCAAATGCACTGCATTGAGATGCATAATATTATGGTCTGCTCTTCTCCCCACCGAGACCAAAGCTCAACAGCAGTGTGAGCTGAACCAGAACTAAAGTAACGCCAACGTTTACCTCCTGTGACGTCCTCAGCTATTGGACATGAAATGTAAGCGCCGTTACTGTAGTCAGTGACGTTTGACATTCAAATGTACACATTCAAAATAGCCCTTTGCCCTCTTGTGTCAAAAAAATATAAAAATACAAATCTACAAACTCACATTTACAGTTTGTAAACTGTCTATTTTCAAAATGTTTGCATGACACTGGTGTGACAAAGTAAAAGAATAACAACAACTATTTAATTTATTCTTTGATGTATAAAAAAAAACAAATATTTAAAAGCACGCTTCTCGATTATTCAATAAATCGAAAAAATAAATAATATTATTATTTCAACCGCTGCCATCCACAGCCACACATTACAACTGCTGCTGCTTGCTAATTAATGGTAAATGGTCCATTATGCACTTTTTACCCAAGGTGCTTTACATAGATTGTACATTACATTCACCCATTCACACACACATCCATTACTTTCACCCATTCACACACACATCCATTACTTTCACCCATTCACACACACATTCATTGCATTCACCCGTTCACACACACACATCCATTACTTTCACCCATTCACACACACATTCATTGCATTCACCCATTCACACACACATCCATTACATTCACCCATTCACACACACATCCATTACATTCACCCGTTCACACACACACTACACACCACTAACTAAATATGACCAATAATATTATGTCACACACACACACACACACACACACACACACACACACACACACACACACACACACACACACACACACACACACACACACACACTCTAAATATGATAGCTATGACACAGATATTACACGACACCTGATCTGAGGGGAGGAGCGGAGAGCGCAGACACAGAATGGTGTGGAGGTGTTGACCTGCCTCCACCTGTTCTACTGAGATCAACACCATCAGAACTTTATTCTGATAAAACCTGCCACATCAAGACCATCAGAACTTTATTCTGATAAAACCTGCCACATCAAGACCATCAGAACTTTATTCTGATAAAACCTGCCACATCAAGACCATCAGAACTTTATTCTGATAAAACCTGCCACATCAACACCATCAGAACTTCATTCTGATAAAACCTGCCACATCAACACCATCAGAACTTCATTCTGATAAAACCTGCCACATCAACACCATCAGAACTTCATTCTGATAAAACCTGCCACATCAAGACCATCAGAACTTCATTCTGATAAAACCTGCCACATCAAGACCATCAGAACTTCATTCTGATAAAACCTGCCACATCAAGACCATCAGAACTTTATTCTGATAAAACCTGCCACATCAAGAACGTTCTTCTGAACCTAACATGAAGATGATACTCTCACTAGAGCTGTCACAATTATTACATCATCGACTAATCGCAATTATTTTGAATAATCGTCATAATCGTTTCCATGTTGAGAAATGTTAATATAGTTACAAACACTTCAAAAAAGTAGAGGAAATAGTAGTGGAAAGTAGTGGAAATAGCCGATCTACAAGCTCCCAACAGCTTGTAGATCAGCTATTTCCACTATCAATGTTGTTTTTTAAAGGAGCTATAGTCAACTTTTTCATTGTAGGGCTGACACTTTGTTTACATCCTAGTCTATAGACTAGAATGTAAACAAAGTGTTGGTTTGACAATGGCCAAAATGATTATTTTATCATTATTTTACGCTTTTTGTGGTCATTTTGGAATAAAAACACAAATATGAAGCTTATTTTTTCTATAAAATATTTTCGAAACATTATTCAAGAAAAAGATGACTATAGCTCCTTTAAGTATGAAGTTGTCAAATATGTCAGTAATTTCTTTGTATATTTCCGTTATTTGTCATGATTGCCATGTGCAACTTCAAACCTAAAAGCCAAACAGAAATGTAATTGTCAACGACAAATACACAATTAAATCGTTAATCGCAATTATTTGAGTGACAATTAATCGTCATGTAAAATTTCATAATCTCACTGAACCAGAAGTGGGTTCCAGCCAAAACGCGTCCGTCTTAGTTCAAATGCCGTAGACATAACGGACCTTGATATGAAAAAGGTTGAGAACCACCGTAATAAATGAATGAAAAGAGCAGGAATGGACAGAACGTGAACGCTGACCATCACTGTTTACATGATTTACTTTATGGAGCCATGGCATGCACCCAGTGACAGTTGTTGATGTGGCTTTTGTGGCGCCACATGTTGGCAACTTTTTCCCTCCTCTACACTCAAATCTCATGGCCAAAAATAGCAGATCTACGAGCTCACGCCGTGTGGTGTTGACGGTGTGCTGGTGTAGCTAGCTAGCTTACAGTATATTGTGAGCTTTGTTCTATCTGTAACGCACGTATACGGCGTCTGCTGTCGGAAATAAAAATATGAATATCGTCTGCCCTCGGGAACCTTTCAAAGTAGTGTATCTGATAGGCATTATGCACTGGTGTCTGCCCTGGACACACCAATAGCCACGGATCATAGATATATATATATATATATATTAGATCAGGGGTTTTCAAAGTGGGTGACGGGGCACCCTGGGGTGCCGTGACAGCAGTCCAGGGATGCCGCAAGATCATTTGGAATTTATTTGGACACTTGAAAAAATATTATTTAGTATAATTTTAAACTTAAGTACAAAGTTATTTTCAGTCAGTTCTAACCAAAATGGCTATTATCTCAACGTTTTCCTCGCAATACAACGTAATCACTAAAATCGGGCAGAAACCTCGTATCTCCAAGTTTCAAATGTGTACGTCTTTTGCCCTGCTTCATCATACAAGACTGTCACACAAAACTAGTGAAAACAGCTGATCTACAAGCACACAACGCCTCGCATCGCGGCGAGAATTATAATGTAGGGGTGCCTCAGATTAAAAAAATATTCATGTGGTGCCCTGAGACAAAAAAGTTTGTCATAGATTATAGTGTGCCCTCAAAAAAAGTCTAGAACACACCACTGACTTTGTTCTGGTAGAAGTCTTACTTTGAAGTAACGAGTGCAGAACATCTGTCAGATGTGACAGCTTGGACTAAACCCCCAAATAAAACAACTTGTCAATCAATCGAACCAATGTGACTTGGGGCTCCCGCTGGCCTACTGGTCCAGGCACATATACCACACAGGCATGGATGCCTGAGCTATTTGAATGGTTCTTGTTTTCATTATTGCAATATTAAATCGCAAACAGATCACAATTTTGAATGTTTCCAATAAACCTAATCTGCCACTCTGTGCGTGTGTGTGTGTGTGTGTGTGTGTGTGTGTGTGTGTGTGTGTGTGTGTGTGTGTGTGCGTGCGTGCGTGCGTGCGTGCGTGTGTGTGTGCGTGTGTGTGTGTGTGTGTGTGTGTGTGCGTGCGTGTGTGTGCGTGGCTTTTGAAGAGTCCCGCACTGCCATTGTTGTGAAAGACACACACACACACACACACACACACACACACACACACACACACACACACACACACACACACACACACACACACACACACACACACACACACACACACACACACACACACACACACACACACACACACACACACACACACACACACACACAGGCACCAGACAGTAACAGAGGTCACAGAGTGAGATCATTGGCTGTGGCTCCAGGCTGGTAGAGTCTGTTCTCAGTGAATGCTGGACCCTGAAGCCAACTCTGCAGAAGTCTCTAGAGTAGACCAAGGGTCTTCAACAGGGGGTCTGCAGAAAGTTACAGAAAGATAGCAGCCAGGAGAATGAGACGATAGCAGGACACTGCCAAACACACCAGGAGCTGCAAACTGGTCAAATACCAACACCAAACTGGGGGTCCTACAATTAAAAAGTAAATTCCGTCCCTGCTACTCACAGCTCCCCCCCCCCCCCATGGGATAAATCATCCAGTTAATAACGTTCCGCATCACTTCCCCGTAGGCCGTGGGCCCCCCAGCCAATCCCTGCCCCTCGATCGCCCCTGACCCCCTTTCCCCTCCACTGATGATGAGAGAGAGAGAGAGAGAAAGGGGGGGGGGGGGGGGGTAAAGGAGAGAAAAGTAAAACAAACTAAAGTGAAGAAGAATGGAATGTACAAACCAGGGCTTGACAAGAACCTTTTGAGGTACATTTCCCTTTCACTTGTCCAGGCACAAACAATATAAATGTGTCATTTCCCACCCTAGGTGGGGTTGGCGAAAGGGCCTTTCTGTGTGGAGTTTGCATGTTCTCCACGCGTCCCCTAGGGTAGGTGCCCTCATAGTCTCACGTAGCCAGACAACTATTCCACAATCTCCCAATGCTATATAGAGTCTGGAACAGCAGCTCCCGAACGGCGAGTATCGGAAGTAGCCGCTGCTGCACAGAACTGTAGTCCCACTGGAAACACAATAGCTCAGACAAAGTCATTCGAGCCGCATATTCTTGTTATGGGTGTATAGTTTAAGAAAACGTTTGAAAACATCATGGAAGTAACACCAATAACACCAGAGAAAGATGAAATAACGCCCCAAAGAATGTTGAAAGGAGACATAACGCTTCCAGTAGGACATGTTATTGCTACTGCACCAATGGAGCAGTTGCGTCACATCCGCTTTATCTCGCACTCATTTCTATTTCTGTTTGCCAGACTGTATGCCGGGAGCATTTGCCCAAATCGCGGAGGCAACAGTCTGGCCACGCAAGACTAGTGCCCTCATAAAAAAAACATGCAGTAATCCTGGTCTCTATACTGCCTCTAGTGGTCTTCTATAGGCAAGTGGCACCGAGTGAAAACATGGCTCACAAAAATCATGGCATAAAGAAAAGGATGGGCTCTGGTCAAATTAATTTACCTGTGACAGGGTACAAATGGAACCAAAAGGGTCCCTTCCTAAATATCAATCTGTGGGGACCCCCTGCATTCCCCCTCAAGGTCACCTAGGGTCCCCCAACCCCCACGTTGAGAACCCCTGCGTATATCATGTTATTCTACACCTGGACGTGTCAAAGTTTGGACTGTTTTTCCAGTCCAAACAACGCAGGGATAAAAAGTGGACGTGGCGAAGAAGGCAGCTCGCGGCGGAGACTTTTTTCCAGGATATTTAAAAGTAATGACAAATTAATCACTGTATTATTTGCGAGGCGATCCAACAGAGAACCAAACATCATTTAGTTCCAGCCAGGAACTCGTTCATACACACACACACATGCGCTCACACACACACACACGCACACACACACACACACACACACACACACACACACACACACACACACACACACACACACACACACACACACACACACACACACACACACACACACACAGTGCCAACTCAGCAGCTCATGTTCTTGGATATTACAACACTTAGAGTCTCTCCCGCAGGGCTTGTAAACTGGGTTAGTTGTGTGCAGTGTTGTGTTCTAGACTTCTTTTGAGGGCAATCAGGGCAAACTATAATCTATGGTCCACGGCTATTGGTGTGTCCAGGGCAGACGCCAGTGCATAATGCCTATCGGATACGCTACTTTGAAAGGTTGACTCTGTATACCCGCGTGACAGGTAGAACACAGCACTGGATGTAAGGTCTTGTAAACTGGGTTAGTTGTAAGGGCTTGTAAACTGGGTTAGTTGTAAGGTAGTCTCGCGTGGCCAGACTGTTGCCTCCGCGATTTGGTCAAATGCTCCCGGCATACAGTCTGGTAAACCGGGGAAGAAACGATGAGTGCGAGATGAAGCGGAAGTGAAGCCCCCACGTCACTTCCGTTTCAGTCTCACATCGCACACATTTATCATTATATAAATAAAAATCATATAAGCATGTTTAACTTGCTGCTTAGCAGAAATGACATTTTAAAATATATTTTCTTGAACGGTAATGGCCGTTTCCATTACTCGCCGTTCGGGAGCTGCTGTTCCAGACTCTATATAGCATTCAGAGATTGTGGAATAGTTGTCTGGCTACGCGAGACTAGTTGTAAGGGCTTGTAAACTGGGTTAGTTGTAAGGTCTTGTAAACTGGGTTAGTTGTAAGGTCTTGTAAACTGGGTTAGTTGTAAGGTCTTGTAAACTGGGTTAGTTGTAAGGTCTTGTAAACTGGGTTAGTTAAGGTCTTGTAAACTGGGTTGGATGTAAGGTCTTGTAAACTGGGTTAGTTGTAAGGTATTGTAAACTGGGTTGGATGTAAGGTCTTGTTAACTGGGTTGGATGTAAGGTATTGTAAACTGGGTTAGTTGTAAGGTATTGTAAACTGGGTTGGATGTAAGGTCTTGTAAACTGGGTTGGATGTAAGGGCTTGTAAACTGGGTTGGATGTAAGGTATTGTAAACTGGGTTAGTTGTAAGGTATTGTAAACTGGGTTGGGTGTAAGGGCTTGTAAACTGGGTTAGTTGTAAGGTATTGTAAACTGGGTTGGATGTAAGGTCTTGTAAACTGGGTTGGATGTAAGGGCTTGTAAACTGGGTTGGATGTAAGGTATTGTAAACTGGGTTAGTTGTAAGGTATTGTAAACTGGGTTGGGTGTAAGGGCTTGTAAACTGGGTTAGTTGTAAGGTATTGTAAACTGGGTTGGATGTAAGGTCTTGTAAACTGGGTTGGATGTAAGGGCTTGTAAACTGGGTTGGATGTAAGGCGATACACGCTGCACTGCGGAACAATACGGTCTGAGCTGAACGGCCCACATACCAGGACAGTGGAGGGGAAAAAGTACTCACATTAATTACTTGAGTAAAAGTATCGATATATATTTGACAATTTGGTAAACGTTTAATTTGTCATTTTAGAGGTATTGAAAAGTCCTTAATTTGTCACTTTAGAAATGTGCAGATACCCTCTATAGTCTATACACTTAAACTTTAAGTTGGTTTGTTCACTGTTGAGTGAGAAAACAATGTTGCACATTAAGTTAATCATCTGGGGACCCCCCAAAATAATTGGGGGGTCGTTGTGTGATGTGATGACATCATCAAACGATAAAGTCGACTTCAACTCAACTTTTTACTGAGTCGAATCGACTTGCAAAAATCACAAGTCGTTTATGCCCTAACACACACACACACACACACACACACACACACACACACACACACACACACACACACACACACACATTAGCATAACAAGGCGCTGTGAATCCTCCCAGACAGGTTGAGCATTGTGACCCTGCTGACAGACGGGCAGGGCCGTGCACACGCACCGTGCACACGCACCGTGCACACACACCGTGCACACGCATGCATGAATACCGGTATGCGCTTGAGCGAGGCAAAGTCATGGACATACACGCGTGCGTGCGCGCACACACACACACACACACACACACACACACACACACACACACACACACACACACACACACACACACACACACACACACACACACACACACACACACACACACACACACACACACACACACACACACACCGATTTTGATCAGAGTCTGGCATAGGCTCAAACATTGGTGATTCATGTCTGCTGATTCAAGCTAACATGTCAATGCATTGGGTTACACCCCGCCATACCGACGCCCTGCCACTCCGACCATTGACTTCTATGGGTCGAAATGGCGGGGTGCTCCCTCTTTTCTATGCACATCGCCTTTACGACCCTAAACGTCTCGATTTAGAAACAACGCCATTTCGAACACCCTGCCTGTCGGAAAGGCAGGGTGTCCCCGTTTTGCTATAGACATCACCACTCCGACCCTAGGAAAGCCCTTCTATTTTTGCAAAAGCAATGCGCGGCCGCTGCTTATAAGCGAACGATTAGAGCGGCAGTTCATAGGGGTGGAAGAAGAAAAAAAAAGGAATGAGTTTATGTGCATCTCCCCCCCATCTCTCTCTCTTTCTTTCTTTCTTTCTTTCTTTCTTTCTCTCTCTCGTCTCTCCCTCTCTTTCTCTCTCTTTCTCTTTCTCTCTTTCTCTCTCTCTCTCTCTCTCTCTCTCTCTCTCTCTCTCTCTCAACGCAATCTTGTAACGGGCTAGTATTATTTCTGTAGGCCTACTTCAAGCTTGATGGTTTGATGGAGGGACAATTAAAACATTTATATACACTGAATGAATACAGACACTTCACAGATATACAGTACTTAAAATTAGAAAAATCCCTTGAGAATTGACCGAGCAATAAGGCTTTGTGCGTCCACCGAGGCGGCGCCAACACCCAGGCAGCATCGGAGCTTCCTCCGGGGGTCCCCGGGCCCCGCGGACCACCGCCTGTCACCCCGCCGTTCAGTGGGCACCTGGGCCAGCCTGCCAGGCCCACCGGAGCCCCGGGCAGCCCCCTACGCCCTACTGGAGCCACGGACAGCAACGACGCGCCATTCCCCGCATTAATGATTGAATAATATCCTACAGAACAGATGAAATCACGTAGCTGTAATGTAGGCTATATTGCTGGCTTAATTTGTTAATTATTAGGAGCAATAAATATAGTCTATACGCCTACTTGATTTAACAATAAATAGGCTCAAAAAAGTTGCCAAATTACAATGGGTCACTGTGACATGGCTTATTTAATCAAATCTAATCAAAGCTTTATAGTATGCCTTTGGGTAGCTCACCAGATCTGCAAACTCGCAAGCATGCATGTTGTGTAGTCTGTAGACACACCTCTTTGTGAGCTTGTAGATCGGCAATTTTTCGCAGTTTGGCTGGGGTCTGTCTTGTTATCAAATGATATCGTCGGCCCAAAACTGATGGACATGGAATATATAGCTACTGACAAGTCGCACAGTTGTGCACAACGCTGTCTGTCTGTCTGTCTGTCTGTCTGTCTGTCTGTCTGTCTGTCTGTCTGTCTGTCTTTATTTAGATCAGATTGGTCATGTAAATGCACCTATTGTCGCGCTGTTGCATTAGGCCTATATCATTATCATCATCACATAAACAATCCATATTTGTGCGCCTGACGGCCCATAGGCCTATAAGATAGCCTAATAGGCTCCAATCGCTCCATATACAAGTGCATTAAACGAACAAAAATGCTTAAATACTTCTAAAATGGACAATTTCTTATATCCCTTTACCCCAGTCCCCTTAATTTATCTGATGAAGGATATAGGATATTTTGCTGGTGGTTTCGTTATTCGTAGGCTATTTATGATCGCAAGCCAAGAAGACAATTAAGGTGGCGTTTCCAAAACGTTTCTGAAAATGATTCATCTCAACATCAACAGTTTGAAACCCAAACTGGAACAAATCAAAGCTATGTTTCTTGATGGTAAGGTACACATTTTAACCTTCTCAGAGACTAAACTCGATGACTCATTCTCAGATACTAGCATTGAAATAGCCAATTACACTGTCATTAGGAATGATAGGAACAGGAAGGGAGGCGGTGTTTGCATGTATATTCACAATGATTTAAATTTTATCATTCGCCCTGACCTACACCACAGCTCTCTTGAAACTGTATGGGTCGAGATAATTTTTGAACATGCTAAAAATATACTAATATGCGCAGTCTATAGACCCCCTGACCAGAATGACTTCTTTGAGCTGTTTGAGGAGAGCTTAGCAAAGGTGGACGGTATTGAGTATTATGCTTTGGGCGACTGGAATGTTTGTGCTTTGCGTAAAGAAGCACCCCTGTTCAAGTCCTTTAATGGGTTATGTAATCAATATGGTCTCACTCAGCTCGTTACCGTACCTACCAGGGTGACGGAGCACTCCCAAACCCTCATAGATCTCATCGTAACCACAGACAAATCCAAAGTCACCGCTAGCGGGGCTATTGTATGCGGTCTTAGTGATCATTACATGATCTACTGTACGCGTAAAATACACAAACCCAAGGCTAGTGGTCACAAAACAGTGGTAGCTAGAAGCCTCAAAAACTACTCCAGTGAGGCATTAAATCACACACTAGCGAATACTGACTTTTCTTCTGAACTGAATTGTACAAATGTCGAAGGAGCATGGTGTGGTTTTAAAACCAAATTGACCAATGCTCTAGACGACGTGGCCCCCTTGCAAACCACCAGGGTTAAAGCCCGCCAAGAGCCATGGTATAACTCAGATATAGCCGAATCAGCTAAACTCAGAGACAAAAAGTACGATGAAAAACGTAAGTGTTGCAAAAAGCTTAGGAAAAAATTCAACCCTGACCTCAAGATCCAAATCAAACATCTTACTGCTCAGTGCAAGAAACTCAGAAACCAGACGATCGCACTATGTAGATCCGCCCAAAAAGACTACATCGACACCAAAATCGACGAATACAAAAATAAACCACGAGACCTATGGAAGTTGCTTAACAACCAATTAGGCTTAAAATCTAAAAACATATGCCACAGCATAAACATCAAAACGGACGCCGCTCTCATTTCTGACAAATGTGAAGTAGCTACCCATCTTAACAAAACCTTTACCACCATGGCCCATTCACTGGTTGAAAGACTGGTCGCCCCATCTGGGCGGTATGGTATAAATTTTGTTAAGAAATACTACAATAAACTGGGTGTCATAAAAGACAGTTTTAAACTTGCCACAGTGACAACTGATGAAGTGTTTAAAAAACTGAGCGCCCTACCTCAGCACAAGGCCACTGGCCTTGATAAAATTCCAGCTAGATTTCTCAGAGATTCAGCCGCCACCATTGCTCCAATCATTACCCACATAATTAACCTTTCCATCGAACAGGGTCATGTCCCACAGGACTTCAAACTAGCAAAAGTAACCCCCCTGCATAAAAAAGGTAGCAAACTAGACCCTGGAAACTACCGTCCCGTTTCCATTCTCAGCTCCATATCCAAAGTCATGGAGAAAATAGTCTACGAACAGATTGCAAGATATCTCGATGAGAATAATCTGATTTACGAGTTCCAATCTGGATTCAGAAAATCTCATTCCACCGACACATGCCTTCTCTATTTGACTGACCAAATCAAACGCGAAGCGGATGACGGCAAATATAGCGGCATGGTCATGATGGACCTCCAGAAGGCATTTGATACCGTAAATCATTCTATTCTGATTGAGAAACTAAAAGCCATCGGTCTTGACAGCGCAGCAGTGAGTTGGATGCAATCTTACCTGGTGGGGAGGGAACAGGTGGTGGAGATTAACGGTACCATGTCCCCCCCCCTCCCAGTAAGCTGTGGTGTTCCTCAAGGTAGCATACTGGGGCCTCTGTTGTTCCTAATATACGTGAACGACATGGCATCTGCTTGTGACTGCAACCTGTTCCTGTTCGCGGATGACTCGGCTCTCCTAGTCTCGGGCAAGGACCACTTGCAGGTTGAGAAGACACTTAACTCTGAACTAAGTAAGATCTGCACATGGCTTAACGACAACAAATTATCAATTCACCTGGGAAAAACGGAGTCCATCCTCTTTGGAACAAATCATAACCTCAAAAAGGTCGATAACTTCACAATCAAAGTGGGTGACAAGGTCATAACACGAAAAAACGAAATCTCTTACTTAGGATGTATCCTGGAAGCTAATCTTTCCAGTGAAAAGATGACTTCTAAAGTAATAAATAAAATCAACCAACGAACTCGTTTCCTACAGAGGATAGCCCCGATGGTCAATTTTAACACACTGAAGACCATAGCTGGTGCAATAATCCAGCCCCTCTTTGATTACGGAGTCCACGTATGGTATCGTGACGCCCCACAAGCCCTGAAAACTAAACTCCAAACAGCCCAAAATAAACTAATTAGGGTCCTGCTTAGCCTTCCCTATCAGACTCACCTCACCGCTACTCACCAATTAAGAGTGGGGTGGCTCAGAGTAGATGACAGAGTACAGCAGCTTGCAATGGGCCTGGTGTACAAGATACACTACACCACTATGATACCCAAGTACCTGTCAAAATACTTTATAAACATTAAGGATGTCCATAATTACAACACCAGAGGCAGCGCCACAGATCACTTTCAACCCAGAGTCAAAACCAACAAAGGGTCAAACTCTTTTTTCTGCTATACCACCAAAATGTGGAAAGCCTTACCGAAGGCCATAAAGGAGTGTGGATCACTTGCATCCTTTAAAATTGCCCTGAAAAGCCACTTACAGGCAGCAGCCGTTCGCAACTGGTAATAATGAACCTAGCCCCAACCCTACCCTCCCCTGCCCCTTCTTTGTATATACTGTTTGTTTAAGAATTACTGTCTTTGTTTTGTTTTTCTTTACATATCTACTGCATAGTACTGTGTTCTATCTGTCTGTCATTCAATGTTATATGAGATACTTAAATGGTTTCCAGTGGAAATAAGCTTAGTCTTTTCATGGATCTCCTTTTAGTAGACCTTGTACCAGTGAACTGTACCGTCATGAAACTGTACCTTTTCCTATGCAAACTTCTAATAAAGTCTTCAATCAATCAATCAATTCTGGACACACACACACACGCACGCACACACACGCACACGCACACATTTGCGCTCTTAAGTTATGTAGGCCTATTGCTGCAACCAAATCGCCCCTCGCTGTCAACTAAATTATGATCAGGTCGCTTTTGGCTGTATCCTCTATATATGAACCTCTCCCTCTCTCGATGAGTCGTTACTGGTCTGGTAGTATGGTAACTGTCGTTTCCATTCTGTGAGAGAGAGAGAGAGAGAGAGAGAGAGAGAGAGAGAGAGAGAGAGAGAGAGAGAGAGAGAGAGACAGACAGACAAGCGCTGGCCGTCTGTCGCGCTGCCTGCCTTTCTGTCTGTCGCGCGCGCTCTGGATGGATAGATAAATACCGGGGGGGGGGGGGGGGGGGGGGGGGTGCAAGCGCCGCTGTGATGGACGGACAGACAGACAGACAGACAGACAGACAGACAGACAGACAGACAGACAGACAGACGCGTCGCGCTCCAGACAGACAGACGCGTCGCGCTCCGTACCAGCTATACCGTCAATTCATTTTACGCTTACAGTTAACGGGTGGGTCCATTTGGTTTCATTTTAGTAGTTACAGATATAAGGTGGTCCACAACTCTTTAGCTGGGGACCACCTGGGATCCCCTCAAGGACCACTGGTTGAAAAGCAGCCATAAAGAAATGTGTCCTCCGCTTAAGGCTGTCCATATACAGTAACAGTCCATTGATGCCATTAATCCCTATACCCGTTTAATTAATTCATTGCATATTAAATAGGCCTAAGCAAAATAGGCAGTAATAAGCACTGGTGCAAAATGCATGTATGATTGAATAAAGCAAATAGCCTACTCCAAGAAAAACTAGACCAGGTCAACCTGGTTGTGCCAGACCCCCTGTCTGTCATCATCATTTATGACATCATGCCTTTTGTAGGCATGTCATCATCATGTCATCATCATATATACCCTTTATATAGAAAACCCGGACAGACCGACATTTGCTTATGTAGGCCTACCCATTTCATGGGTCTGGCAAATACAATGCGTTACTGTTATATGGCCAGCTCAATAACAGACCTACCCAGGGAGTGTGTCTGTGTGTGTGGTAGGCTTCTGTGGTTGGTACAGTAGGTCAAAGACGCACAGGAAAGTAGCCTATAGACAGGAGGGTCCAGTTCAGTCCCCACACGCACACACCTTTCTCTATCTCCTCTGAATCAGAGGAGATATAGAGCACGACGCTACAGCCTCTTATTAATCAGAAACTCTGATTAATAAGAGCCTATTAGCGTCGTGCGAAGGTGCGCCTTGTCAGTAGCCTATATTCCATGTCCTTCAGTTTTTGGCCGAAGATTGATAACAAGACAGACCCCGTGCAGCCAGAACCCGCGGAGGGTCGGGATTGGTCGCCAAACAGCGAAAAATAGACGATTTAGGCCTACAAGCACACAACGAGGTGTATGTCTATACAGACTCTACACAACATGCTTGCCGAGTTTGCAGATCTTTCGGTGAGCGACGCAAAGCCATAGCCTATATAAAGCTTTGATTAGATTTGATAAATAAGCCATGTCACAGTGACCAATTGTAATTTTGCAACTTTTTTGAGCCTATTTATTGTTAAATCAAGTAGGCGTATAGACTATATTTATTGCTCCTAATAATTAACAAATTAAGCCAGCAATATAGCCTACATTACAGCTACGTGATTTCATCTGTTCTGTAGGATATTATTCAATCATTAATGCGGGGAATGGCGCGTCGTTGCTGTCCGTGGCTCCAGTAGGGCGTAGGGGGCTGCCCGGGGCTCCGGTGGGCCTGGCAGGCTGGCCCAGGTGCCCACTGAACGGCGGGGTGACAGGCGGTGGTCCGCGGGGCCCGGGGACCCCCGGAGGAAGCTCCGATGCTGCCTGGGTGTTGGCGCCGCCTCGGTGGACGCACAAAGCCTTATTGCTCGGTCAATTCTCAAGGGATTTTTCTAATTTTAAGTAGGCCTACTGTATATCTGTGAAGTGTCTGTATTCATTCAATGTATATAAATCATGTTTTAATTGTCTGGAGAGAGAGAAGAGGGAGAGAGAGATGGAGAGAGAGTATGAGAGCAGGAATTAGTCATTAGTAGCCTATTATGCACCAGGCACGGACAAAACCTGCGCCATAATAACAATTATAATAATAATTATAATAATAGCAATAATAGAGAGAGAGAGAGAGAGAGAGAGAGAGAGAGAGAGAGAGGGAGGGAGATGGAGAAAGAGAAGAGGGAGAGAGAGATGGAGATGGAGAGAGAGAATGAGAGAGACTGCGGGATCCGTGGAGGTCGCTTGCACACCCCAGGTGGGGGGGGGGGGGGGGGGGGGGGGGGGGGGGCGGTCGAAATGGGGGGGGGGGTCGAAGTGGGGGGGTGGGGCGCGGTCGAAATGGGGGGGGTCGAAGTGGGAGGGGGTCGAAGTGGGGGGGTGAGGCGAGGTCGAAATGGGGGGGGGTCGAAGTGGGAGGGGGGGGAAGTGGGGGGGTTTCGAAGTGGGGGGGGGGTCGAAATGGAAACCTGTTCCCAATGCATTGCTAAAGCACTGCTGTTGTATTCCTATGGGAGGGTTTGCTTAAAGATTTTGCCCAGCAAAGCTGCTTGGAAGAAATCCAGGGAACATCTCTGAACGCAGAGCCCTTTAACACCAAGTCTGACTGTATTCCATTTGTTGCAATACATGGTTAAATCTACTTTGACGTGAGTCCATGATTGAAGCTAGGGATGGGACCATTATTGTGACCAAAGAAATCGCGATTTAGGATATTATCGCGATAATCAAAATCCATTATCCTGGGGCGGAACATTTGCCAAAAAATAGCAGATCTACAAGCTCACGTCGTCGTGAGCTTGTAGATCGGCTTTTTTTTGGCAATGACATTTGATAGAGTGAAAAAAGGATGTATCAAGTACGTATATTATATGGCACCATTTACCAATTATAGAGGGTTTAAGTGGTACCAGATATGCAGCTCAGCAAATAAAAGGTGAATTGATCCCAGTGCATGACGGAGGACGATATCACAATAAATTAAATGTGTTTTATATCACGATAAATGATAATATGGCGTATTGTCCGATCCCTAACTGAAGCACATTAAAGTTAGACCAGTGACTAAAACAGCTTGGTTCAGGAGGTCAGGAGTCTCTCTGCTGCTTGCTGGGCTGCGTGAGGCAGCTTGATGTACCAGTCCAGCCCGACATCATACTGATGTCATACTGACGCCATACTGCGTTCACTCGCTCATTCCTTCCACAGTATAACGTCTGGCCTTCCGGGTATAGACAGCGATTATCCTGATTATTTTCTGATCGGGGCCAATCAGTGACTGCTGTCCGCACAACAAACATAGTGTTCCTGACAACAAGTTAAAAGCTTTCCCTGATTGGTCCATGTGTAGACGGTGACGTAGATGCTTGTATTGCTGCAGCATTTTCAAAACAACAATGGCTGCCCTCGCGATGCAACAAGTGTAACAGTTAACGATCCAACAATAAAACAAGCAATAAGTGAAGTTATTTCAGAGTTGGAATCAATTACAGCAATTAAAAAGGAACAGGAGTACTCTGAGAGAACTTTAGCCAAAAATAGCCGATCTACAAGCTCACAACGCCTTGCACTGCGAGGCGTTGTGAGCTTGTGGATCGGCTATTTTCGGCAAAGAGGTTTGGTGTGAACACCAAACCTCTTTGCCGAACAGGTTATGGGAGTCCCTGCTTCATCTCGGCTTCATCTCGGCTTGTCTTGCAGTGAGAGACTCTCACTGAGCTCTGCTGGAGGTTGATGAAGACTCTCACTGAGCTCTGCTGGAGGGTGATGAAGACTCTCACTGAGCTCTGCTGGAGGTTGATGAAGACTCTCACTGAGCTCTGCTGGACGTTGATGAAGACTCTCACTGAGCTCTGCTGGACGTTGATGAAGACTCTCACTGAGCTCTGCTGGAGGTTGATGAAGACTCTCACTGAGCTCTGCTGGAGGTTGATGAAGACTCTCACTGAGCTCTGCTGGACGTTGATGAAGACTCTCACTGAGCTCTGCTGGACGTTGATGAAGACTCTCACTGAGCTCTGCTGGAGGTTGATGAAGACTCTCACTGAGCTCTGCTGGAGGTTGATGAAGACTCTCACTGAGCTCTGCTGGAGGTTGATGAAGACTCTCACTGAGCTCTGCTGGAGGTTGATGAAGACTCTCACTGAGCTCTGCTGGAGGTTGATGAAGACTCTCACTGAGCTCTGCTGGAGGTTGATGAAGACTCTCACTGAGCTCTGCTGGAGGTTGATGAAGAGAGAGCTCAGAATGTGGGAATTCCAGACATCTGTTTCTGGGAGGTTCCAGAACGTTGCTGCTCGCTACGCTTTGATCTGAGCACTGTTTTACACACCACCGTTACCACACACACACAAACACACGCACACGCACACGCACACGCACACACACACACAATAAGCATGACTAAAGCATGAGGGCCAGGGGAGGGAGGGGGGGACAGTGACCTGGGGTGACACCATGGGGTCTCTATAGACATAAATCCTCCTGACTCGTCTGTTTAGCTGGGGTACCGTGGGGGGGGGGGGGGGGTAGATACATGTGTTGATACAAAATGTTCGTCGGCTCCCTTTTTTTAAGATTTCTTTGTGGAATTGTATGCCTTTATTGATAGGACAGTAGACTGACAGCTCTTTATTGATAGGACAGTAGACTGACAGCTCTTTATTGATAGGACAGTAGACTGACAGGTCTTTATTGATAGGACAGTAGACTGACAGGTCTTTATTGATAGGACAGTAGACTGACAGCTCTTTATTGATAGGACAGTAGACTGACAGGTCTTTATTGATAGGACAGTAGACTGACAGGTCTTTATTGATAGGACAGTAGACTGACAGCTCTTTATTGATAGGACAGTAGACTGACAGCTCTTTATTGATAGGACAGTAGACTGACAGGTCTTTATTGATAGGACAGTAGACTGACAGCTCTTTATTGATAGGACAGTAGACTGACAGCTCTTTATTGATAGGACAGTAGACTGACAGCTCTTTATTGATAGGACAGTAGACTGACAGGTCTTTATTGATAGGACAGTAGACTGACAGCTCTTTATTGATAGGACAGTAGACTGACAGCTCTTTATTGATAGGACAGTAGACTGACAGGTCTTTATTGATAGGACAGTAGACTGACAGCTCTTTATTGATAGGACAGTAGACAGCTCTTTATTGATAGGACAGTAGACTGACAGCTCTTTATTGATAGGACAGTAGACTGACAGGAACTGGGGGGAGAGATGGAGAGTGATGTGCAGCAAAGGTCGTCCGGATCGGGAATTGAACCGGCGACACCCAGCTGCCTTTTTTTAACTGACGAAAACCAAATAAAAACTAGCTATGAACTAAATTAAGAACTAAATATATTGTCAATGTCGTCAACAAATAAGAACTACACTAAAATGTCAGGGAGGGACTAGTGGAGAAGAGATCCAGTAGAACTAAAAGACAAATCATTTTATGTTTGGTTGCGCTCAGGTGTGGCACTCTGCAAATAGCCGATCTACAAGCTCACAACATGTTGCGCTGCGACGCGTTATGAGCTGGGTGGGGGGGGTGGGGGTCTAACCCCAACCCTATCTTCCAACCGTGGGAAGAAGAAAGGGGGGGAGAGGGAGGGGGGTTGGGAATGTTACCCCCACCTCCCCCCCTCCCTTTTAAAGCAAGACCTGCATGTGACCCTGGAGAGGACAGTAATCCCTGTTTATTGTGCGAGTTTCCTAAACCCACCAGGCTTGAGTTAAGTCCCGCCTCGCGGAAACGCAAGAACTTCTAGGAGTGGCTGAAATCCTTGCCGGACACATGGAGGGTGGATAAAGTCAGTAATGGCATGAAGACAATATAAAACTTGTACTGAGAAAAGCCTGCATTTGCACAATGCACAGCTATTAATTTGTCACTGTAGTGCTCAAAATAAACTGTGCTACACAAAAAATCTGAAACGTACTTTGTACCGTGCTTAAAAAAGGGAAAACTTTGTAACTTTGCTAAAGAGAAAAACGTACTGAGAAAGCTATTAATTTGTCACTACTGTGCTCAAAATAAAAACTCTTACTGATTATCAGTTACATTGATTGTTATAGTTTGGATATGGCTTTGGCCGTATTCTGCGTGTATTATTGTAATGCATTGGTAGGTAGTAGGTACAGTATTGCTTTGCACTAAGAGCACTAACGTTCATACAGTATATGCACTTATATACTTAAAGCTATACTGTGTAAGATGCCCAACTAGTGGTCATTAGCCCTATAGCAAACCGCGGTCGCGTCCGCGTCTTTCGGCCGTTTTTCGTACCTTCAGACCCCCGCGTCTGCCTCCACCTCGCTGAGATCTATCTTTTGAGGGGTCCCTTGTTCCTGTGCGTTCAGTAATTCCAGAGATACGGACTCCTTCACCCTGCCTGGTAGGCGAAATTACCTAGAGAAGGGATGGTACAAACGGGCGACAACAAATATGGCTGCCATAGCGACCCCACTTCAAGATGCGCTGTGATTGGCCGGCAGTTGTATAACCCTCGCTGTGATTGGCCGGTAGTGTGATGACGCAATTTTGGCGCGAGATCCGGTCCCCGGCAAGGATCGCAGTTTACATATATAGAGAAGGCTTTACAGGCTGAAATTCACGGAGTGGGTGTTCTAAAACTTTAGCGATTTAACAGTTAGGACAATTTTAAGATTTGTTTTATAAAAAAAGTTACATGGTACAACTTTAAGATTATTGAGAGGGGCGTCTTAACTCAAGCCTGGTGGTCTGGTTTCTGTTGGGGGGGGGGCGTCAGCACCTTTCCCAGCAGCAGGGTCACCAGAACGGTCCCAGCAGAGAGAATTAGCTCCATTTCTCACTATAGACCAGGGGTCTTTAACGTTTTCAGGCCAAGGACCCCTTAGTTGAGAGAGAGATGAAGCAGGGACTCCCACAACCTCTTCATAGATTCCATATAGTTTCATCGTTTGACAGCACAATCATCAGTGTATTTTGGATTCATCATTACCGTAATTACCTAATACACCTGACCTTTCACTCTGTACTTAGTCTGCGCCAAACGTCTTTGCCGAAAATAGCTGATCTACAAGCTCACAATGCCGAGCTTGTAGATCAGCTATGTTTGGCTAAAGTTCTCAGGATATGGTCGATGGTCGTTAGGATTCAAGACCTAAAACTTGGAATATTTTGTTATCTGGAAATCTCAGTTGGAACTGTTACCCCTGCGACCCGATTCCGAATGGACCCTTGCGGGTCCATTTGGTTTCATTTTACGCTCTCAAGAGTTATAGATCTACAGTATAAGGGTCCATTTGGTTACCAACTCTATATATACACAGTGATCACCAGGTTAAAGAGCTTCCAGGGACTGAACTTTGAGTTGAGGGAACTTAAAGACTTAAACGACCTGCTGTTGATTAGGCTTTTACTGCTGAACACACAACGTCAACACTGTTGGTCTGTTTTACATAATCACCCTCTCTCTCTCTCTCCCTCTCACACACATACAACACACGCACACATACAACACACGCACGCACGCACGCACAACCTCAGAGAATGTACAACACGGGAGCCAAGCCTCTCCAGCCTTTTGTTGTGTGTTGCAGTGTTGCTGTCTGCCTGCCTGCCTGCCTGCCTGCCTGCCTGTCTGCCTGCCTGCCTGCCTGCCTGCCTGCCTGTCTGCCTGCCTGCCTGCCTGCCTGCCTGCCTGCCTGTCTGTCTGTCTGTCTGTCTGTCTGCCTGCCTGCCTGTCTGCCTGCCTGCCTGTCTGTCTGCCTGTCTGCCTGCCTGTGTTGTTCTCATGTTCTGTGGCTGTGGGAATCAGGACAGATCAGAATCAGGACACAGAACAGAGCAGCAGCAACATAAAAGACCTCCAGTGAGAGAGAAGAACACAACGCCAGGCTGGCATGAAGGAGATATGTATATGAAAATGTATAGAATATTAGTCTATTAGTCTATGAAAATCTTCTATAGAGCAGTATGAGGGCTATGATGAACATAGTGGTATTACATAGAGTAGACTCATTACACTATCCTGTAGGTACTGCATACATTTTAGGCCCTACCCGGCCTGAAAATGTCAGGTCGGGTCAAGTTTGGAAAGAATTTGAGAACTCTATCACAGAGTAATAGTAATACGTAAAATAATCAAAAAAAATATATCTTCTTTTTTCATTGAGCCAGACTAATTTAGCCTGGTCCCAGCATGTTCGCTCCGTTCCACGATCTGTTTTGTCTCTCCGCATCGCAGTCTGGAAATGACTCAGTTGACTCACATTTCTGAACGTCCGTTGTGACGTTCAGAAACAACGCCTCGCGATGCGAGGTGTTGTGTGCTTGTAGATCTGCTGTTTTCACTACTGTTGTGCGACAGCCTTGTATGATGAAGCAAGGCTTTACTTAGCGAAGAAACGTACACATTTGAAACTTGGAGATACAAGGTTTCTTCCCGACAGTGATGATATTTACACTCCCGTATTATGTTGGTGTGCCCATGGATTCTTGGGACATGAAAAGTGTGCCATGCAGAAAAAAGGTTGAGAAACACTGGTCTGGGAGACCCTGCTGTCAATCAGTAGCCTCATAACATGGATTCACTCACACAGTCCTGGTGAGTGAATCCATGTTATCAGTCTGTGAGTGACAGCTGCCACTCAGTCGGTCTGATCAATCAATCATCACTGACCCTCCACAGCTCCACTATGTGAACCCATAAGGTTCAACAGAGAAAGAATCTGCTTTTATTGGGAGGGGAGAATACATACATACTGTACATTTACATGTTTTTCCCTTTGCATTTAAGAAGAAGAAGAAGAATTACCTACGTCATCCCACAAGGGAAATTCAGTTTTCCAGCTTAAAGTGATAGTTAACCTATTTTTGACATAAAGCTGTGTGAAATACTTGCCATTAAAACAGTGGTTAAAAATGTATTAATTAATTACCAGAGTCCCGTGGTCAGAGTTCTGGTCCGTTTTAGATGAATATTAAGTAGTTCCAATGAGGTGGGGGCCATTTGGCGTGGCCCAATCATTGAAAATAGATTAATCCACAAAACTAGCGTAATTTGTATTGTTGGCCTATTTCTACCATATAGAGCGAGGTTTCGTTCTGATCAGCTGACTGCAAAGCACCTTGTTTTGGGGAAATACGTTGCAGCGGCGTAGTGATACTGGACACAAAAAATAGTACCATGTGACAGAGGGGTCAAAGTTGAACAAAAGTTGGTCTATTTGGTAGAAATAGGTCAACAATACAAATGATGCTAGTTTTGTGGATTCATCTATTATTAATGATTGGGCCATGAGCCCCTGCCAAATCACCGGAACTACTTTATATTCATCTAAAACTGACCAGAACTCTGACCACAGGACTCTGGTAATGGATTAATACATTTGTAACCACTATTTTAATGGCAAGTATTTCACACAGCTTCATGTCAAAAATAGGTGAACTATCACTTTAACCCAGCTGAACCCGGTGCTACCCACAAGGAGCGCGAGGGAGAGGGGAGCAGTGATAGCTGGAGCGGGGAATCGTACCTGCGACCTCTGGGACCTCTGGAGTCCTAGGTATGGACACTAACCACTCAGCTGTCACTGCTTTAATGGCAGGCTGCTTTTCATTTGTGTTTTGGACCATGGTGATTGGTACGTACATGCGTATGTGTGTATGTGTGTACACACACACACACACACACACACACACACACACACACACACACACACACACACACACACACACACACACACACACACACACACACACACACACACACACACACACACACACACACACACACACACACACAGTAACTCTGACATAACCAACCACACCTGTGGCCACAACGTGACACATGGGCCACAAAACATGACAGTTTTAGTGTATAAATATCAGGTTCAGTGTTGTCATGTCACAATACAATGTAACAATAAGGTTTTAGTGTATAAATATCAGGTTCAGTGTTGTCATGTCACAATACAATGAACAATAAGGTTTTAGTGTATAAATATCAGGTTCAGTGTTGTCATGTCACAATACAATGTAACAATAATAATACAATGAATAATAAATATCAGGTTCAGTGTTGTCATGTCACAATACAATGTAACAATAATAATACAATGAATAATAAATATCAGGTTCAGTGTTGTCATGTCACAATAATACAATGAATAATAAATATCAGGTTCAGTGTTGTCATGTCACAATACAATGTAACAATAATAATACAATGAATAATAAATATCAGGTTCAGTGTTGTCATGTCACAATACAATGTAACAATAATAATACAATGAATAATAAATATCAGGTTCAGTGTTGTCATGTCACAATACAATGTAACAATAATAATACAATGAATAATAAATATCAGGTTCAGTGTTGTCATGTCACAATAATACAATGAATAATAAATATCAGGTTCAGTGTTGTCATGTCACAATACAATGTAACAATAATAATACAATGAATAATAAATATCAGGTTCAGTGTTGTCATGTCACAATACAATGTAACAATAACATGACAGTTTTAGTGTATAAATATCAGGTTCAGTGTTGTCATGTCACAATACAATGTAACAATAACATGACAGTTTTAGTGTATAAATATCAGGTTCAGTGTTGTCATGTCACAATACAATGTAACAATAACATGACAGTTTTAGTGTACCACCTGAACAAGGAACTGGACTGGAGAGACAATACGGAGGCTGTCTATAAAAAGGGACAGAGCAGACTGTACCTCCTGAGGAGACTAAGGTCCTTTAATGTGTGCAGCAGGCTGCTGCACATGTTTTACCAGTCTGTGTTAGCCAGCATTCTGCTCTATGCAGTAGTTTGCTGGGGAGGTGGCATTAAGGCCTGGGAGCTGAACAAGCTCAACAAAACCATTAAGAAGGCCAGCTCAGTAGTTGGCCTCCAAATGGAAGGGCTGCAGTCAGTAGCAGAGAGGAGGATAAGGGACAAACTAAACGCCATCATGGTTAACCCCTCCCATCCTCTCTATGGTGATCTGCAGGACAGGAAGAGCACCTTCAGTCAGAGGCTCACTTTCCCCCCGAAAATGCACACAGAGCGGTATAGACTCTCTTTCCTGCCCACTGCCATTAGACTGCATAACTTACATGTTTAAGAACTTTCTCCCTCGTGCATAGTCATGGGCTGACTCTGGTTGTGTGTGATTGGTGTCCATCAAATGTTTGTCTGTGTCTTTTTTGTCTAGTTGTTTATTTGTTTTGTGTACACTATGCTGCTGTAATGCCTCAATTTCCCCTCGGGGATTAATAAAGTATATCTCATCTCATCATCTCATCTCATACAATGAACAATAACATGACAGTTTTAGTGTATAAATATCAGGTTCAGTGTTGTCATGTCACAATACAATGTAACAATAACATGACAGTTTTAGTGTATAAATATCAGGTTCAGTGTTGTCATGTCACAATACAATGTAACAATAACATGACAGTTTTAGTGTATAAATATCAGGTTCAGTGTTGTCATGTCACAATACAATGTAACAATAACATGACAGTTTTAGTGTATAAATATCAGGTTCAGTGTTGTCATGTCACAATACAATGTAACAATAACATGACAGTTTTAGTGTATAAATATCAGGTTCAGTGTTGTCATGTCACAATACAATGAACAATAACATGACAGTTTTAGTGTATAAATATCAGGTTCAGTGTTGTCATGTCACAATACAATGTAACAATAACATGACAGTTTTAGTGTATAAATATCAGGTTCAGTGTTGTCATGTCACAATACAATGAACAATAACATGACAGTTTTAGTGTATAAATATCAGGTTCAGTGTTGTCATGTCACAATACAATGTAACAATAAGGCCATCACACGCTTAGCACTCAATAATAAATAACACTGTCATCCTCTGTATCAATAACTATATCAATAACACTGATCATCCTCTGTATCAATAACTGTATCAATAACTATATCAATAACTAATAGCATTGATCATCCTCTGTATCAATAACTATATCAATAACACTGATCATCCTCTGTATCAATAACTATATCAATAACACTGATCATCCTCTGTATCAATAACTATATCAATAACTAATAGCATTGATCATCCTCTGTATCAATAACTATATCAATAACTAATAGCATTGATCATCCTCTGTATCAATAACTATATCAATAACTAATAGCATTGATCATCCTCTGTATCAATAACTATATCAATAACTAATAGCATTGATCATCCTCTGTATCAATAACTATATCAATAACTAATAGCATTGATCATCCTCTGTATCAATAACTATATCAATAACTAATAGCATTGATCATCCTCTGTATCAATAACTATATCAATAACTAATAGCATTGATCATCCTCTGTATCAATAACTATATCAATAACTAATAGCATTGATCATCCTCTGTATCTCTACCTCCACCTCATACCATCAGGGTGAAGATCAGAACCCTGAAGAGGAACAAGGTTGGGTTCAGAAGGAGTTTAGTCTCCTCAGCCTTCGCTGCACTGAACAACCTGCCTCGCCTCCGTCAATAGGATGGTTTTCTGTGCATAGAGGAGACCTTATGATCTGTCTGAGTGATATGTGTGTGTTGTGTTGTGTTATATCCGGCACACCTTTCTTTTTCGTGTGTATTTCTTTATAATGTAGTGTCTGTTTTTGTTTTATTTTTTATTTTATTTGTATTCAAATGTTTAAAAGAAATTGCAAATAAACTAAACTAATATGGATAATTAATGTGTTGTTTTTTGTTTGAACAGACTGTGAAGACACATTTCCCTTCGGGGACAATAAAGATTATTATTATTATAATGTCTGCTTATAACAAGTGACTTCATAGTAAAGGATAAACTAACAGGAGTGTGTCTAGTAGTGCGTAGTGAGTTGACAACCTGCTCCAGGCTCATAGAGTCTGTTTGCTGACAGGTTGTGTTAGCGCTGTGAGATGAGACCACGCCTCCAGGCTCCATGGAGCCTTACATAAATACACACAAAGGTATCATAAAAAACCCAACAACAGTGTTTACTATTAGTCTTGTCAGAATAAGGTCAAGTGTGTTTTACATAAGGCCCTGTTTTCCCTGTGTCAAGTGTGCATTACAGTAATGTCAGCCCAGCACACACTGAGTTCATTGTAATCACAGAATCATCCAGGCCTACTCGGTTTAATAATAATAATAATAACAATAGTTACCTACTAACTTTCACCCGAGGGAGAAATGAAGTATTTTCAACCCAGCTGATTCTCTGCCCACAAGGAGCATGTGGGCAATTAGGGGTTAAGAGTCTTGCTCAGGGACACACATCCACATTAACCTGGCACAACACGCACACACGCACGCACGCACGCACGCACGCGCACGCACACACACACACACACACACACACACACACACACACACACACACACACACACACACACACACACACACACACACACACACACACACACACACACACACACACACACACACACACACACACACACACACACACACACACACACGTGAAGGGGTCAGACTACTACACCAACTGACAGCTTGACCAGTAATGTCTTTCTTTCTTTCTTTCAATCTAAAACATTATGATTTGACGCAGCAGCTGAGTCAGAGCTGTCCAATCATCAGTGAGCACACTGGACACAGACAATGACCCTGAGCGCAGCGGTGGGGGCGCGGTGGGGGGGTGGGGGGGGGGGGGGGCTGCAAGGGAAAGGAGCGCTTGTTTTCAGTGATGGCGACGGAGGTGCGCTGTGTCAGGCGACCATGAGGCCAAGTGAGACACCGTCGAGCGACCGGTAGCGAGAAAGACTCCAAGTCAAGCGTTGCGACGGTCGCATGAGCCGACTCAGCGCCGTTACCGGCGTATGTGCCGTTATAGACAGAATAGTAAATCTTTGTCCCCCCGACTTTCGGTACCTCCTTGCGGTCCAGGGGAACACGTTGAAGCGCTCCCTGCCTCCTTGCCCACCACTGGCCCCCACCCTTGCTCTCAGGGTCCCTAGGAAACACCAGGTGGACACTGTTCAGAGGTCTAATCTATGGTGGGGTTGAATCAACGGCCACATTCCTCACTTATCAGTGGCGGTTGCACTTAATCACATAAGGCTCTGCATGCAAACCAACTCATTAAGATACTAGTTTATCTTTTCACTCAATACACAGCACTTTAGAATCCAGCATGGCTTTGCTGTCGTGGTTCCAAACCTCAAGTGATGGTGGTTTGATCCACAAGGCATTTTCACAGCACATAAATGGTGATCAATCAATCAATAACGTGTCAATAACGTCTGGGATCAATGGGACTGACGTGGTGCAGGCTACTTATCGGCATCATCACAATGAAAAGCCACAAACCTGAGTTAAAGGAGTAGTTCACCGCCAAAAGGACTTTTTTATTCCTATTGATTACTCATGCCATGGAGACTCGAGTTCAATAACATTTTTAGTTTTTTGTCGCATTCCTAAGATTTTATTATTATAGTAAATTTACCCTGATGGTTTCCCCATCCAGGCCCATGCATTTGGGTCTCCATCCGGAATCAATGGGGGTAAATTTACTATAATCACATTTAGGAATGTGACGTCTTAGGAATGTGACAAATACAAATAAATATTATTGAACTCTACTCTCCATGGCATGAGTAATCAATAGAAAAAAATTGCATTTTGGGGGTGAACTACTCCTTTAACTTTGAGAGTGTAACACCGGACCCAAATGGAAGCCAAAATGGTTCATCTTCTAGCCTAAACACTGATTTTAGACAATAATTGTGTGTGTGTGTGTGTGTGTGTGTGTGTGTGTGTGTGTGTGTGTGTGTGTGTGTGTGTGTGTGTGTGTGTGTGTGTGTGTGTGTGTGCTGTGAAGCAGGTATTTCACATGGTGTGCATAATGGTTTCTCATTAAGCCACAAAGCAAACATTGGCTTTCTCCCTGTACACACACGCACACACACACACACGCGCGCACGCACGCACACGCACACACACACACACACACACACACAGCATCTTTGTGCACATACACAGCTGTGTGAAAACATTGGCATTACGTTCTTATTGTTAGTACAGTCGAGTGGCATTATGTTCTTATTGTTAGTACAGTCGAGTGGCATTACGTGCCAAGGCTCTGTTTCACTTTCTAGTTGGTCTTGGTGTTGAGTTACACCGTCTCTATCATCTCTAAATATTCCAACTGTGAGTGCAGAATGGAACCAAAGGGACATCTGGAGACGTAGAGCAAGGAGAGGAGCGTAGGAGAGCAACAGGTTAACAGAGACAGCAAATCAAAGACAGGCTCAAAGTCGGCCTTGCTGAGACATGAAGCTCACTGTGCAGCAGCCTGGCTCCTGTTTCTGTAGCGTGAGATGGATAGATGTACACATGACACCACAGGGACCCCCAGTCCAACCCTTTATACCAGTGGTCCCCAACCTTTTCAGGCCGCGACCAAAAAATACACAAAACTGGGCCTGACTGCTCCTTTTATGACTTATAGGCAAAGTCCCAAAGCAATGCTTTGTTTTCAGGATTGTAGTGAGTAAAGGTTAGTAGAATTACAAAGTTATATTAAAAATGTGCGAGGCAAAGAACCTGGCACAGCTTGGTAGGAAGACATGGCGGTTGACGTATGCCGTTTTTTTCGTTCACCAGCACCCGTGGCAAGCGTCTGAGATGCGGGTTACCATGGAAACCTTATCTCGTCTGTGAACGAGTTTGGCTACCGGGGCAGCCAAACTGTTAAAGGGAAAACATTAAATTAACTTCTGAAAAGGCTTCTAAGCCTACACTAGCCAACTAGTAAAACTAGTGGAACCGCAATCTTGCCACACGTGAATAATTGTGGTTGTAAACAAAAACAAAAACAAAAACAACAGACAATGTACATTTCTAGTAGTGGGAAGAAGGGGTTATCATCATGGCCCCAAATAACTTTTACATATCTTGCAATTGGCGACGAGTCTCTTCCGAAATTGGCAAGAGTGCCCCTCAATACATACCCTCTCAATCATCGCCCGGCAATAGTCAGTGGTGTGTTCCCCATCCCACACTCCTGCGCCCCCACCGTTGCACTCAGGTTCACCGGGAAAACTGCGGTCGCGGCGGACTCATCCCTGGCATCAAACATGAAAACTCAAGAGAAAAAGGGAGGCAGAAAAACTCACCGTTGAGTTTGTGGTGGTGTGCAGCAGACAGGTCCTCAAGGGACCTCCGCAGGGCCTTGCTGCCCTCCGAGGCTCTGAGCAGCTGGTGGTGGGTGTGGTTGAGGAGGGGGTGGGCGTGGTGATGGGCGTGGTCAGGGGGGTGGGTGTGGTCGGGGCTCCCGGCGCTCCCTGCGCTAGACGTGCTGCTGCCGTCACCCAGGTCTCGCAGCGCCGCGCCGCCACCGTCGCCCACCGCCGCCGCCGAGGGGGAGGGGCCTGCTCCCCCGCCGCCCGTCAGGCTGGATTGGCTGTCGATGGAGCAGCGAGACCCCGCCTCCGCCCCTCCCCCCCCTCCCTGCAGGCTCCTCCTCTCCTCGTCCAGAAGCACCAGCATCTCCTTGAGCTCCAGGTTCTCCCGTGCCAACGCCTCCTGCGATTGGACGGCACGGAACGCATCTTTGTTACGTTGAGATTCCCGCCGCTTTAACCCATTTAGGCCTAGAATTATTGAATGCTTTAACCAGTGAAAAATAGCAGATATACAAGCTCGCGAGCTTGTAGATCTGCTATTTTTGGAAAAAGTCGTGAAAATGTGTGAAAAGTCTTTGAATATACGTATTTTCAAAGTGAACGTTTGTTTGTTTTCTTCTGGGTGGTCCCTGGAACTAAATATTTTGAGATGGGGGTCCGTGGCCAAATACATATCATTTTGGGGTTCCTTCACATGAAAAGGTTTGAGAGCCACTGACATAGTAGTCTCTCAAGAACAGACTAACTGAGCTCCAGTTCAAGTGAAAAGGACCTTTTCTTTGACGATGGCTGGCCAGATTGCTGACATAGAAACATAGGTTTTTCCAAAAACCTTAGAAGGATTCAAAAGACACTTATAGAGTCAGGTCAAAATTCATTTATTTTTCAAAAATAGCAGATCTACAAGCTCGCAGCACGGCACTCGGTGCCGCGCTGTGAGCTTGTATATCTGCTATTTTTCAGTAGTTAAAGCATACAATAAAAATACACAATAATGTGATATTGTGATATTGTCCTCCGTCATGCACTGGGATCAATTCACCTTTTATTTGCCTGGCTGCATATGGCAACACCTAGCCGCAAAATTGCAAGACTAGATTCTTTTTAAATCGGATGAATCTAGGGTTGCAATACCTCCCATAGGCAGCCAATGCAACACAACGGTTTTTTTTGCTATCTGATTGTATTAAACAACGTCAAACTCACCAATATTGCGGCTCTATTGAAAGCTTGCATTATCCTCTTTCTATCTGCAAAGTCTTTGTTTCCGAAAAATCCACCGTAGACATGTTATGAGCTACTTTCTGTCAAGAAATTCAGTTCAGGTGATTATTTTTTCTAAGTGCTGGAGTTTGGAAGCGCTCGTGGGAAGTCACTCAGCGGTCCTGTGTACCACCTGGTTCTAAATGTCACATAGCCTAATGCAGGAGGCAGCGGGACATGGCGTTATAGAAGACGAGCGCTTCCAAAGTTCAACACTTAGAAAAAAAAAACATGGCTGCTCGGACAAATATAACTCATAGTCATAACATGTCTACGCTGGGTTTTTATGAAACAAACACTTTGCAGATAGAAAGAGCATAATTCAAGCTTTCAATAGAGATTCATCCGATTTAAAAAAGAAAATCTAGTGTTGCAATTTGCGGCTAGGCAACACCCAAATCTCTTTGCCAAAAAACAGCCGATCTACAGGCTCACAAGGCGCCGCAACGTTCACAAGGTGCTGCGACGCCTTGTGAGCTTGTAGATCCGCTATTTCTTGGCAAATGTTTCACCACAGGATAATGGATGTTGGGGATATTTTGATTATTGCGATAATATCGTAAATCACAATTTTAATCCAGTTCAATATGTAAAAAATTTAAGGTTCGTTAAAATTTTCGGTGGATTAGGAAAACTAGACATTTTTGGAAAGTATAACACATGTTTTTTTGACAGCAGCTGTCCCAATCTTTCAGCAGCTGTCAAAGATTCCCCTAGGGGATTTAGCAAAATGGAATCATGGATTTTCTGATTTGTTCTACTAGTTTCCAAAAATGTATAGTTTTCATAATCCCCTGAAAATTTGAATTAACCCATTCAGAATGTTTCTATGTCAGCAATCTGGCTGGCCATCGTCAAAGAAAAGGTCCTTTTCACTTAACTGGAGCTCAGTTAGTCTGTTCTTGAGAGACTACTATGTCAGTGGTTCTCAAACCTTTTCATGTGAAGGACCCCTGTAAAAAAATATTCTTATCTCAAAATATTATAGTTCCAAGGACCACCCAGAAGCCAAATTTGAGTTACAAACCTTTGCTCTAAAAATACATATATTCAAAGATTTGCACACATTTTCAGGACTTTTTCAAAAATAGCAGATATACAAGCTCACAGCGCGGCACCGAAAGCAGTCAATAATTCTAGGCCTAAATGGGTTAAATCACACGAGCGATTTGACTATTTCTCCGGTCATAATAACGGTCCCGTCCCTAAGCGGGACGACATGCGTGTCCGGTTCCAACCAATCAGTACCTGGCTGTCCTCCAGGAGGCGGAGCTTGTGCTGGTAGACGCCCAGGTCCTCCCACAGGGCGGTGGCGCTGTGGCGCCCGAAGCGCTGCCACTGGCGGCCCAGCCTCTTGGCTTTGTGGCGGTCGTCGTCCAGGAAGCAGCAGAGCTCCCTCAGCTCAGCGTTGTCCTCCTGGAGCTTCTGGTTGACCTGCTTCAGACCCCGGATCTCCTGGAGGTGGACCTGTAAGAATATAATATATTATTATATATCTATCTGTAATAATATAATATATTATTATATATCTATCTATAATAATAATATCTATATATATAACATCCTCCTGGAGCTTCTGGTTGACCTGCTTCAGACCCCGGATCTCCTGAAGGTGAACCTATAATAATATATACAGTATATTAGGTAGTCCCCCCAGGAATCCGCGATTCCGCGATCACAGAATTTATCGCGGAAGTCGCGACCACCCACGGATTTCTCTGCCATTCGCGGACTTTTCTGACGTCCGCGGAATAACAGTCGCGAGCGGCGGCAGAGCAGCGGGAGTAGTTATTACTACTATTATAAAACGATGTGTACATGGTCTGGCCCATAGACTGTAGCACTGGAGCCCGGAAGTTAGTCAATGGGAAAAACACAGAACCGTCTGACAAAATGAACGATATAAACTCTTTATTTCAACCCGTTGCAGCAGATCTTCAAAAGTATTTGTAAAATAGTCCTACATTTGAAAACTTGTGAAATGGAACATTCTGCACAAGGAGTAGCCAACTTTCTACTTTTGCTACTTCAAGTACTTTTTACTCAAAGTACATTTTGAGTTCCGGAACTTTTACTTTATTTCTGCACTTGCAGTATTGATCCTTTTTAATTCAAGTAAAGAAAAAAATAGTACTTTCTTCCCCCTTCTGCTTCTTATAGTTATTAACATGCAGACTGGTTGACATATCCCTCATCCAGTCACATGCACACTGAACTTTATTATTATCATTGTGACCGAAGGTCGCATTTACCCTGAGAAATCTCATAGCTTGTCTGACTGTCTGTACAGGAAGTAATGTCACGTGATGACAGTGATGTGGTACAGAATGACTCATATATGGGCATAAAAAGGATGTCACGTGACATCACTTCCTGAACTGACAGTCAGACAGACAAGCTACGAGATTTCTCAGGGTATAAAAGTCCATATGGCCATTCCCAGAAAAAGAAAGAAAAACGTGTATGCCCATACATGGAGATTTCTGATGTCATAAATCCCAGGACGAAAATGATAATGTTAGGGTACCCCATTATGCCCATATATGGAGATCCACAGGCATCAAACCAAGGCCCTGCTTGGCATTACTAATTAACATATGTTTTATGCCCATATATCAAGATTCCTACATTGTCAATATTAAGGACATTATTACGGATATTATGTTATCAATATTAAGGTAATAATATTAATAATAATAATAATAATAACCATAATTGGTAATGTACATATATGGGCATGTTTTGACATAACATAACTATCATGAAGGGGTCTCCATACATTATATGAGTAACTGGTCCCATATACATCACTGATACTTAAAGGACAACTTTAGTTTTTTACAACAAGGGTTCATATTTTAGATTGTAATTAAAGAATATAAAAGATGAGTGTTAAAATTATTTCATTTACTTCTTTCTATTGTTTTAGAGATTCTTATTTCAGTGGTTGGGGCATGCGTACAAGTGGCTAAATATGTCATTTTACACAGAATAAGCCCATTCCCAAGATACAACGAAACCTTTCATGGTTGGATGTGACTTATGGGGGCTAGAAGTGTTACAGTAAATAGCAATAAAGAAACTGCTGGCTTATTGTGTCTAAAAAGACATATTTAGACACTAGAACACATGCCCCCATGCGTACGCATGCCCCACATTTTAGCACGGTAAACGCGATAAAACAATAGAATGAAGCAAATGAAAACATTTTAACACTCACTTTTTCTTTTCTCTAATTACAATCTAAAATATGAACCCTTGTTGTAAAAAACCAAAGTTGTCCTTTAAAGTGTGAGATACTTAAAGTGTGGTTCCTGTGATTCCTGAGGAACTAAGCCTCGGCTTTCTAGGATCTCTTTTTAGTTGACCTTGTACCAGTGATTTGTACTGTCATGAAACTGTACCCCTTTCTATTGCAAAAAAAAAAAAAAAAAAAAATGTCCAGATGGCCAAGAATTGTCACTCTGAGGTCGCAAGTCACCCTGAGGTGTCTTAGTACTACTACTAGTACTACTACTAGTAGTAGTACTAGTATTATCACCAGTAAGACTCCCTAATCGAGGGATATGAGCAGGGCAAAAGTGTGACTGACTGACTGACTGACTGACTGACTGACTGACGCACAGACAGCCCGTGGAGGTTTTGGTAGTAAATGCGACCTACGGTCGCAACTAACCTGCAGACTGTGGTTGACCTCTCTCATCCTCTCGCTCTGCTCCAGCATGGTTCTCATTCGGTGGTCCTCCGCCCTGCGGACCACCGCCACCAGCTCCTCCTTCCCCAGCAGCAGCAGCTCCTGCTCGGACAGCCTGCCGCCCAGGTCCCGGTGGTCCCGGTGGTCCCCGGCTGCGTCCAGCATCATTGATGTGATGATCCACACACACACAAAGCCAAAGAAAAACACTCCCAAGTATTTCCAACTAGTGGATCCTCAATGCAGTTTCAACCGTGAAAACGCCAATAATCATTGAAAAAAAGCCCAAATCCATGCTAAATTACTCCCGTATCATCGTGCATGCATCCAGATGAACAGATAAGTGAGATAATATCATAATAATCCAAAAGATGAGGGTCTAATTCATGTTTCAGAGGGTCTCCAGTGTCTCTGCTCTCCCCAGGACAGGTGACCCAGATTGGGCTGAGCTCCTGTTAATCTCCTCGGTTAGGAAACAAAAGTAATAAAATAAAACTAGATGTCCTGGTTAGATTCTATACAAGCCACGAGATCCACTCTGATGAAGAAAATACAAAGTAAAAAATGTTAATTCAACTTTGTTTGTAATCCTCCTCCTCCTCCTCCTCCTCCTCCTCCAAAGTCAGCTTGTTTTACCGGCAGCCGGACGGAGCTCTACCCGGGGAGCAGTGCACTCTACTCGGACACAGCAGAGACAGAGTGTCGGTAAGGAGGAGGGGTGTTCCACGGAGCTCTAGTCTACCCGGGGAGCAGTACGTTGTCCTCGGACTCAGCAGACACAGAGTGTCGGTAAAAGGAGGCAGGTTCCACGGAGCTCTGTAACCCGGGAGCAGTGCGCTCTACTCGGACACAGCAGACTGAGTGTCGGTAAAAGTAGGGGTGTTCCACGGAGCTCTGTAACCCGGGAGCAGTGCACTCTGCTCGGACACAGCAGACAGAGTGTCGGTAAGGAGGAGGGAGGTTCCACGGAGCTCTGTAACCCGGGAGCAGTGCGCTCTACTCGGACACAGCAGACACAGAGTGTCGGTAAAAGGAGGGGTGTTCCACGGAGCTCTGTAACCGGGTAACAGTGCACTCTGCTCGGTCACAGCAGACTGGGCGCGTTCGGAAATGCGCACTCAACGCACTGGTGTGCCATGTTGTCGTTCGTTTATTCGGTGCACTTGGTGCGTTGTCGTTCGGAAATCCAGTGCGCGGCGCACTGGTGTGTTGAGTGCACGCATTCACCAACCCTACTCAGAAGATGGGGTTAAGCGGTGTGGTGCGGTGGTTCGGTGTTCTGATTGGTTGGTTTTCATAGCCATGTCTCGAACGCTTCAGCTGTGAAGAATGGATGAAATTATCGCAAAATGCAGCATTTGCAGCTTAATTGGTCGTTTGGGCTTGATAGTTTCACACGCATCAACATGTAAACTAACAGCAGGTATGCCAATATTATGAATTACATCTCCTTTCAATATCAACGTTACGTTAGCAACTGCTGCTTTTAAGGAAGTTTACCTTCAGAGTTCAGAGTGAAAAAGCACACAGCTGACTCTTAACTGGTCGTTCGTAAATAAGCCACACTGAACGCACTCTCCAACGCCACGCCCACTGCACTCACTACACTGAGCACACACCCGGTGCGGGTTTCCGAACGCACCCTAAAGACTCAAGACTGGAGCTCTGCATCCTCCTCCACGCTGCTTCTCTCACATCCCATAGCCCGGACTCTGGAGAGACGCTCCGCCCTGTGATTGGCTGCTTCGGTTTGGTTGTCAGGGAGACGTTTTTCTTTTTTATTGTCACTTGTTAGTGGAACTCAAAGTGGGGTCCGGGGACGGCCAGGGGGTCCCCATTGAAATTAATATAGGCCTAACAGTGTTGGGAAAATGGAGAAAATTAAATGCAATACATTTTTATTAAAAATAAATGAAAAAAGTAATTAAAACACGGCCTGCTGCACGTATTAGGAGGGTAGTACAGTATGAGTCCCCAGAAAGAATATGGGTGTTTTTAATGAATCTATCATGGTTAAAATGGAGTTTGAAGTTACAATGGATGTGTGTGGGGAGAGACCGAGAGACCCTGGAGAGGAAGGCAGGCCAAAAGTTTTTTTGAAAGTGGAATATCCCTTTAACCCTACCGGTGTTTATCTTTTTTTTTTTTTTCTTTTTTTTTTTCATTTGTGCTGTCATTGCATTCTGGGAACTTCCTAGGTTTATCCACCAGCACACTCTAGTGTTGAGAAAATGGCACTGCGTATTATACCGTAATCTTACAGTAACCTTTTTTCATTGATTGATTGATTGATTGATTGATTGATTGAATAAGTTATTGTTAGTTTGCAGAGGAAAAGGTACAGTTTCATGACAGTATAGTTCACTGGTACAAGGTCAACTAAAAGGAGCTCCTATTCGGCTTATGTACACAGACAGGATCCCTTTACAATGAATGACGAACAGAAAACAGTAGGTATATGGAGAGGATAACATCAATAACATCAATACCAAAAGAAGAAAAAACTGTCACAAAGAAGAACAAAGAAAGAAACAAATATATAATTCCAGTCGAGAAGAGGAGCTAGGTATATGGGCTTGGTCTATTACAAGCAGCCACCTCTATAAGTGACTTTTCAGACTTTCGAATTGCTATAATAGACAATAATTTGATTACAATACATTTACCCCCATTGATTATGAGGACGCAAATGCATTTGGGATTCAATGGGGGTAAATTTACTATAATACAAGTTTTGTCTTAGGAATGCGACAAAAAAACTAAACATATTATTGAACTCAAAGTCTCCATGCAATCCATGTCACATGGCATGTGTAAATCAAGAGAAAAAAAGTCATTTGGGGGCCGAACTGCTCCTGCTCCTAACCCTATATCTGCCTGTTAGACCTAACCCTAACCCTGGCCCTGCCTCCTAACCCTATATCTGCCTGTTAGACCTAACCCTAACCCTGCCTCCTAACCCTAACCCTATCTGCCTGTTACCGTTGTTTAAAAAATATCTCAATTTAAATATGCCATGTGCTTACCTGAGTGTATCCTTTTAGTTGACCAGTTGTTATCAGGCTGATTTAGTCCAGTCAAGCCGAAAAAGGCCCAACCCAAAAGAAATTGCAATAGTAATGTGGCATAGTTTTTATTGCATCATATATTAAAAGTTGTGAATTATATATTTAGTGGATCAAGGTAAATTCAGGGGGTTCGAGTTTGGGTCCCAATCACTTACTATACAGGAAAAAAAACTAGGTGTTTTTCTTCATTCTGAATCCATTGCAAGCATTTGTTGACTCCACCAGCTGAAGGAATGGGGGAGAGTATGTTTTCGCCCCTGTCCGTCCGTCCGTCCGTCCGTCCGTCCGTCCGTCCGTCCGTCCGTGCATGCGTCCGTGCGTCCGTCCGTGCGTCCATCCAGTTTGTTACCAGCTAATCTCCGACGCCCTTGGCCCGGTCGCTGCCAAAATAAGCACACACACTCCCTGGATGCCAATTCAGAACCTCTGCCCCACATTTTTCAAATGGCCCTGTTCTAGCACCACCATGCGGCCGATGTTTGCAAAAGACATTTCTGTATACTCTTAGAGATTTTGTCCACAAATCCTACAAATCGGTAGACAGTATCTCTACAGTCATGTGATCAACATGCAGGATTGCACAGTTTTTGAACAAAATGCCTCAAATCATCAACACAGCTTGCGATTACCGTGACATTTTCCACACATATTCCCACTAGGTCAAGGAACAAATGCAACCCCTTTCACATTGGCCTGTTACATCGCCACCAGCAGCTAGACTTTAGCAAAACACATTTTTGGAACACAATGCCTCAAATCATGCATGCAGCGTCCGACTGCCATGAAAGGTCTAAGATTGGTGAAGAACAAATGCCACCCTTTTTACATTGGCCTATTATACAGTAGCACCACCAGGACGCCTGGCCTGGTGGAGACCTGTGCTCCGAAGAGCACTGCTTCTAGTTGTTCACTCATTTTCTATGTCCGTGGCAAAAATGACATTTTGAGAATCCACTGCAAGCCATCATGGCAATGAACCAAGGCTGTTTGTCTTTCTATGGGGCGTCCTAATTGACAATGGGCCTCATCCATCAAGTTAGATATAACATTGTTACTTAAAATGTCCTCAATACAGGCATTGACTCAGGAGTAGCAGGATCTTTCTTTCAGGTCAAATATGTGTGTTAATTAATCACCACAGCATTTATTTCTTAAAGGAGTAGTTCACCTTCCTAAGACAATGATTCCATTGCAATAAATGTACCCCTATTGACAGGGGTGTCGCACCGAGTGCCGTGCTGCAAGCTTGTAGATCTACTATTTTTGAAAAATCGTGAACATTAAGTGCAAGTCTAATATTTCAAATCCTTCTACGTTTTTTTGTAAAATCTGTTTCTATGTCAGTGGTGCTCAAACTTTTTCATGTGAAGGACCCCCTAAATGATATGTATTTGGCCACGGACCCCCATCTCAAAATATTTAGTTCCAGGGACCCCCCAGAAGCAAAATTTGAGTTACAAATGTTCACTTTTAAAAATATATATTCAATATATACATATAATCTGCCATGCTGTGAGCTTGTATATCATGTTATCGTCTAGGCTTTTGTGAACACCCTAAACAGTTTTTAATTTGCTTGATTCAGCATTTAGATATTTAATATTAATTTTATGAGACATACCCAGGGGGCAAACCAGCCTTTTTTTAGGAAACCTGCATTTGCCCCGACATACAAAGTTGTCCACCAGAAATATTATCTATGACCCAGTAGGATCACAACCTATATGGACAACCCGGTCAATTTGTACAACAAAGTCCAATATGGCCGCCTCAATATTAGCCCCTATTACCTGTAGTTTTAATGGGGGGTGAATAGGGCAAAATTTTAAACTGAGGGATATTTCCACGAAACTTCACAGGTTGATCAATGGTATACATATGAACATTTTTTGTATTGCAAGTTTCCATGAAATCCAATATGGCCGCCACAATATGCCCGCCATATGTAAGGACCAAGAAAATTGGTTTTGCCTCTAACTTCTGAACCAGATAAGCTAGAAACGCAAACTTGGTGTCTATTTCATGGTGTCTGACCATGGGAGACTCAATGGAATAGCTAATTCTATTATTGGGTGTGTCTGGACCTTTATTGTGCATATTTGCAAGATGGTGGACTCCCAAAATAGAGCTTTAACATAATTTCTACCATGATTGTTGACTGCTTTTGCAAATACAAGCAATATGAATCCATTTGCTAAGATTTATGGCACAGAAAGGACTTGGACCTGTATTATTCTTGAGTTTGCATGTTGTCAAAATGGCTGTAAACGAGATATTATATTTCCTGTCCGATTCTACTGTATGTAGTTGTAGCAATGACTTCAGATAAAATCAGAGACCAAAACAATTTATCTTAGAAATTATTTTTTAATTAAAAAAAAAAGAAAAAAAGAGAGAGATTATCTCAATGAAATGAATGCAACTGCCTTTTTGGGTCTTTCACACATAGACATGCACATGCTTTCCAACAACTTCAGCTTCAGGGAAATTATAATGAACACATGATTAAAACAGGCTGCATTAAAATGCAAATAATTGCTAGTCACTATCACTGTCATGTGTACCTATCCTGCTAAATCTTGTCTCCAGTCCTTGGCAACGACACCCCAAGTAGCATGCAATTCCCTTCTTCGCACATGAACAGTTTTTCTGGCAGCCTTTGATACAGCTACATGATATTGCCTTGTCCATTGATATAGGCCAGGCTGGCTCTGTAGATGGACAGGGGACTGCCTTCCCATCACTGAGAGACCATCCATATTCAGTAAAGCAAGGGATGTCTGGCTTCGCGATGTGTGCAGTTGTATCTATTATGGCTGCTAGAGCAGCTCTTTTCAGGTGCAGGCCAAAGGCATTTTCTGTAGGTGGCAGCAGCTTCAACAGGGTTGATCGGTTATTTAGGAACTTGTACACTCTCAGCTTTGCCAGGCCAAAGTCCTCAGAATGGTCAGCTTTTGATGCATATACAGCTATTGTGAGGTCTCTAGCCTGATTCTTGACATCCTCTGATAGGGAATAAGAGGAATTTTCACCAAACTCCTGAAGTGCAGGGAGATCTAGACCCATGCTGGTCTTGAACCATGCCTTCTTTCCAGTGAAAAAGGGATAGCTGGTGGTATCTCTGCCACTCAGGCTGTGAATAAAGGGCAGGGCACGACACTGTGCAAGTCCAAGGGCTGATACCATGTGATGGATAGGAAGATATGCATCCTGCTCTGTTCTCACCCACAGCTCTGGAAGATCTAGGAGGTGGGTGGCAGCATGATATAGGCACATGATGATGATGTTTGTGTCATTAGCATGGATGACAACTCTGTCAACTTTGTGAGCCTGGACACTGTAGATGGTGTGTAGAATGAACCTTGTGTCGGCCTCCTGTTGTGTTGACTCTAGTGCAGGGACATCAACAACACACCCCTCCTTGATCACCACACTCCTTGTCGCTTCTTTAAATCCTAGACTCAGGTAAAGATGGGTTGTACCAAGAGCAGACTTAAGTGTCTCATTTTGACACCATTCTTCACAGAGGAATCTTAGAAGGTTTGCTTTGTTTGCTATCCCTTTTTCACTGGAAAGAAGGCATGGTTCAAGACCAGCATGGGTCTAGATCTTCCTGCACTTCAGGAGTTTGGTGAAAATTCCTCTTATTCCCTCTCAGAGGATGTCAAGAATCAGGCTAGAGACCTCACAATAGCTGTATATGCATCAAAAGCTGACCATTCTGAGGACTTTGACCTGGCAAAGCTGAGAGTGTACAAGTTCCTAAATAACCGATCAACCCTGTTGAAGCTGCTGCCACCTACAGAAAATGCCTTTGGCCTGTACCTGAAAAGAGCTGCTCTAGCAGCCATAATAGATAAAACTGCACACATCGCGAAGCCAGACATCCCTTGCTTCACTGAATATGGATGGTCTCTCAGTGATGGGAAGGCAGTCCCCTGTCCATCTACAGAGCCAGCCTGGCCTATATCAATGGACAAGGCAATATCATGTAGCTGTATCAAAGGCTGCCAGAAAAACTGTTCATGTGCGAAGAAGGGAATTGCATGCTACTTGGGGTGTCGTTGCCAAGGACTGGAGACAAGATGCAGCAGGATAGGTACACATGACAGTGATAGTGACTAGCAATTATTTGCATTTTAATGCAGCCTGTTTTAATCATGTGTTCATTATAATTTCCCTGAAGCTGAAGTTGTTGGAAAGCATGTGCATGTCTATGTGTGAAAGACCCAAAAAGGCAGTTGCATTCATTTCATTGAGATAATCTCTCTTTTTTTCCTTTTTTTTTTAAATTAAAAAAGAATTTCTAAGATACATTGTTTTGGTCTCTGATTTTATCTAAAGTCATTGCTACAACTACATACAGTAGAATCGGACAGGAAATATAATATCTCGTTTACAGCCATTTTGACAACATGCAAACTCAAGAATAATACAGGTATAAGTCCCTTCTGTGCCATAAATCTTAGCAAATGGATTCATATTGCTTGTATTTGCAAAAGCAGTCAACAATCATGGTAGAAATTATGTTAAAGCTCTATTTTGGGAGTCCACAATCTTGCAAATATGCACAATAAAGGTCCAGACACACCCAATAATAGAATTAGCTATTCCATTGAGTCTCCCATGGTCAGACACCATGAAATAGACACCAAGTTTGCGTTTCTAGCTCATCTGGTTCAGAAGTTAGAGGCAAAACCTATTTTCTGGGTCCTTACATTATGGCGGCCATATTGTGGCGGCCATATTGGATTTCATGGAAACTTGCAATACAAAAAATGTTCATATGTATACCATTGATCAACCTGTGAAGTTTCGTGGAAATATCCCTCAGTTTAAAATTTTGCCCTATTCACCCCCCATTAAAACTAATAGGGGCTAATATTGCGGCGGCCATATTGGACTTTGTTGTACAAATTGACCGGGTTGTCCATATAGGTTGTGATCCTACTGGGTCATAGATAATATTTCTGGTGGACAACTTTGTATGTCGGGGCAAATGCAGCACACCTTCCTTTGCCCCCTGGGTAACACTCCCCATTAGGGCCCATTCCTATACAAAGCAACTGTAACTTCAAACTCCATTTTAACCATGAAAGATTTATTAAAAACACCCGTCTTTTTTCTGGTGACTCATACTGTCCTCCTAATACGTGAGCTGGCCGTGTCTGAACGACCTTTTAATCACCCAAATTGACCGTCTGTTTTAAGTCACAAAAGAGCTGTCCACATAACGTCCTTGTGATGACGTCACCAGGCCAGATCACGGCCGATATGGGGATGATTTGGACGTAATTTCCAGGACGTCATCCAAGCGTCTTTTTCATCACCCATACTGGCTGTAATTGCGTCTGTTTGTATACTGTAACATAGCAACAACTACACACAGAGGTGTTCCCGGCTTGGAAGGAATAACATATAAAGTTAATTAACATGGGTTAATGAAATAAACTCATAAATAGCACTGCCCACTTAACACTGGGTGTGATTTTAACTCTATGGGGAAGACCTATAGGCACATTGACCTTCATTTGGGGGCAGCAGGTTCCATTCCATAGCTGAGTGGTTAGGGAGCCCGCCTGGGGAACCAGAGCCCCTGGTTGTCCCAGGTTCCATTCCATAGCTGAATGGTTAGGGAGCCCGCCTGGGGAACCAGAGCCCCTGGTTGTCCCAGGTTCCATTCCATAGCTGAATGGTTAGGGAGCCCGCCTGGGGAACCAGAGCCCCTGGTTGTCCCAGGTTCCATTCCATAGCTGAATGGTTAGGGAGCCTGTCTGGGGAACCAGAGCCCCTGATTGTCCCAGGTTCCATTCCATAGCTGAATGGTTAGGAAGCCTGCCTGGGGAACCAGAGCCCCTGGTTGTCCCAGGTTCCATTCCAGGCCAGGGTAGTGGATGTGTGTCCCTGAGCAAGACTCTTTGTGGGCAGCAAATCTGGGTTGGACTCCCCTCGGGAGGAAGTAGGTAACTATTTTTTGATTGGCCAACGATGACGGATGGGCTTTACGGATTGGATGAGCTTTGTGTCACAGTCTTGCTGTACCAATGAAAGTGGCAGAATGCACAATAGAGCTAGCCTCGCAACATGGAGTTGTCCTTAGACAATGCATTACACGATGACGTAGTTACTCACTTTGACAGACAGGTCCAGTCAGTAGTCATCAGCGCATCAAAACATTGTCGGGAGAACATTAAATACGTTGTTCGTTTTTAAGTTATGAGATGCTGTTGATTTCAGATAAAACTTCGCTTAATGCAGCTTTTATTTGCGATTTGTGAACTCGCGTCGGACATGGGGTCCGCCATGTTTGTTTACAAAATGCGAGAGCTCTAGCAGCCGCTCGACCAATCAGGAGCGGTGTGAGGCGGATTCGCTCGGAATGCAGCCTTTTGATTGGGAATTAGAAACCCAAGTTCTAATAAAGAGGCTCGATGGGAGGGACACCAGACCGAGAAAGGAAGCACATTGGTGATGACGTAGCTCTGGATAGCCTGCGAGGCTACAATAGAGCAACACACAACAATCTATTGTTATTCCTGAGATAGGTTGGTAGGTAGATGGATATGTGCACAGACAGACCCATGTTGATCCTGTGTGGAAGATTCAGTTGTAGGAGGCAGCACAGCAGTTACAGAGGAAAGCAGATACAGCAACGGGTAGTGACAGGATGATTGAGAGCCACAGGTGAAGAAACAATATCAAAACGTTATCGACAACAGGACAGTATACAGTACACCAACAGTAGACGATACACCAACATACCAACATGTACAGTTGGACTGTTGAGCTGGACGGCACTCCGAGAGGAGACCACCGTAGGGCTGTGGCAGTGGGACTCAAGGTCTACTCCATCGGAGGATACATTAACATGCACGGCCGCATGACCATTGACGTTCGTGTCTTCAACACTGTCTCTTTGCGCTGGACAACGTTGCCCCCGGTGACGACCAGCAGAGGACAGTGTCCTCCCGACGTCCCCTTCAGATACTGGCGCCACGCGCCCGTGTTGATTCACCATATGGTCTTCATCCCGGTGATTTTTCACGAACAAGATGAAAATCACTTTGTGCTTTATGCATTAGACGTGGAGACCCACAGGTTGTTCCAGCCTGAGGTTTCAGGCGACGTTCCACCGGTGACAATACGAAAATACAACAGTTTGTTTTCCGTGGTCTCGGGGCAGGTTATGTATGTCTGGCTGACTGGATACGATAGTGGTGAAATGTGTAGGCTGGACACCGCCACCATGGTCTGGTCTTCAATTAACACTAGAGGCACTCCGGCACCTATTTCACTAGCTCGTAACTTTGCTAACATCATTGGAACAAAGATATATCTAGTCGGGGACAGAGGAAACTCTATGAGAGCGGAGGAAAGCTATGTGAACGGATCCGAAGATTGGCCAATGTTCTTTCTGAGTGTGTTCGACGTGGAGACCAACCTCTGGCTGGGCCAGCCCTTTGCACTAGATTATAAGGCCATAGGATGGCCTCGATGCGTCACCGCCTACAATGGAGAGCTGTACATGTTGGCCAAAAGAGCTCCGCCCTCCACAGAACAAGTGTGGAAGTTCAATCCGGAGACGTTCTCCTGGAGGACAGTTCGGCCCCGGGGGAATGACCCGTGTACGGGTCTCAGGATGTGTTGCCGTGTGGTGGGCTGCTGCGTGGTGGGAGAGTGTATCGTCTTTTTCGGGGGACCAGAGGACAAGGAGTTTGCCGATAAACTGCACATCTTAGACATGAGTCCTAGTCTGAAGGCGTTGTGCAAGCCGTTGGTCATTCAGTACGGTCTGGAGCAGTCCGGACTCCCACACGACCTCCGCTGGGAACTGGCAGCCATGACGACCCAAGAGGAGGAAGGGGAGGAGTTTGATTCTTTTGTCCAACAATGTTACGCCAGTGACCCGAAGTATAAGCCTTGTCTGTACTATCGCAAGAAATGACAAGCGCCTGATACAGTCTGTGGTAGATGAGTATTCTTTTTAAGTTGTCCTGCATTGTCCCCCTACTAGAATTTCGCCCGCCTTCGGCGGGCTCATCCTAGTGTTCCAAGCCTGCTGCTCCAAGCCATGTTGCCCACAAAAAGCACTGTTTCTTCATGTATGTTGATTGTGTGTGTGTCCTATCACGTCCTATTTGGATCTTGTTTTAAAAAGTAACAAAACATGGATTTATTAATTTTTTGCAAAAGGATTATAAGGTATTGTCCATCAGAGCAGTAAGGTTACAGGGGCTTCTCTCTTATTTGAATGATGCCTAAGCTTTGAATTTGTTTTCAGTAATTAAAGGAGCTATAGTCAACTTTTTCATTGTAGGTGTACATCCTAGTCTACAGACTAGGATGTAAACAAAGTACGGGCCCTGTAAATGTAAACAAAGGGCCAAAATGATTATTTTATCATTATTTTACGCTTTTTGTGGTCATTTTTTAATTGAAACACATATATGAAGCTTATTTTTTTATAAAATATTTTCGAAACATTATTTTTATTTTAGCATCCGTTTTTCAAGAAAAAGTTGACTATAGCTCCTTTAATGTCTATTGCTTGCTGGATATTAAGTCTCTATTAATGTGGGGTTGTTACTGTATTTTGTCCCATTTATTAATCTATATTCTGCTGTTCATCTGACATGGGGTTGCTCAGCCTACTTTGACTTGCACACATGCGCTGGCATTGACAATCAGATGATTGCTAAGCAGTTCACTTGTGTTAGAGTAAAGCAGTTCCAATGTTCTAAAGGACAGGTTTAGGGTAAATTAACGATGATAAAAAACATCGGAACATCGGGGGAGAAATGAACGATGTCCGATGTTCTTGTTTGCAGAGGGGGCGCGGGGCACAGACACACACATACAGTACACACACAGTAACAAACAAACACGCAACGTACATGCACGCACCCCCACCAAGCTGATGACATCGCTGTTCTGTGTGGAAGCAACCGCTCACACACCGAGACACACACACACACACACACGTGCGCACAATGCACGCAGTCACGTTCGCTCGCACTCACAGACAGACACACACACACACACACACACACACACACACACACACACACACACACACACACACACACACACACACACACACACACACACACAATGTTTGTTGCCATTGTGTGTCCCAAACTCCCAATAGCCAGCAATGCTGTTTTCGTAAGACATGCAGCGGAATATAAGCGAGCCAGCGATTAGATGTCCTGCCACACTGAACGGTGGCTGAATGGTGTGTGGGCGCCTGGGCGGAGACTTTGAGCCAGGCGCATGCTAGAGATGGGATTTATGGTTCTTTGAAGTGAGCTGGATCTCTGGGATCCGTTCCTTTCAAAGAGCCGTTCAAAAGACTGGCTCAGTTTAGTTACTTTGTAGATTTTGCGACGAGTTGCGACGCATTTTGAGCTTGTAGATAGCTATTTTCTAATGTCATTCATTGTAAACATTATTCTGTATAATGAGTAGGCTTCTTTCTACTATTGGTACTTTAAGTACATTTTGATACCAATACTTGTGTAACCTACTTAACATTTTGAATTTCGAACTTCTACTTGTGGCAGAGTATTTCAACATTGCAATATTGATACTTTTACTAATAAGTAAAGAATTTGAGTACGTTTTACACCACTGTGTTCATTAGAAAGGACATGCTCCCAGCTACTGCGCACCGGATCCCATCGTTCATTTCAAAGAGCCGTTCAAAAGACTCGATTCGTTCGCGAACGTCCTATCTCTAGCGCACGGATGAAGGAGTCGTAGAAAAGGATAAGATAATGACGTATCAGGAAGAAGGATAGGTGACGTAGCACCGTTCGCGGTTGAGGCAGAAAAGCGTGGCAAAGAAGGTAAAAGAATGCATGAAGACCCAAGAAATAGCGACGGTCCAAAAGCGAGAGGTATGATTGTGCTGTCGGTTAAATGGTTTTGGGAATTGGGCCGTGGGTCTGTGCTAACATAGCTGCAGTGTAGCTGTGGGATACAGTACACAGGGCGTGATTAACTTCTGAGGGGGTGGCTAACTTCTAAATTGTAAGTAAGGATATTTAGCTTAGATGATATGATATCACACAACACCAGGTTAAAGGTTGAATTATTGTTTATTTGTTAATCATGATATGTGGTTTGACTGTTGTGTTCTCTTCTTACCACAGTGTGCTTCCTGACATTGGTTCTAGTGCCTTTCAGCACTAAACTCTCACTCATAAGACCAGAGGGTAACCCCCCGGCTCCACCGGGCGCGTCGAGCGTCGCGTCAACGTCAACGCTGGGAACGCTCCCGTTTTAATCAATGAAGGGTGCTCCACTGCCGACGGTAACGTCAACGTCGGACGCTCCGGTGACGGCGTCCAAACTCGAAAATCGCCCCGGTTCAATTTTTTGACGGCGTCCACAACGTCCAGTCATGTATAAAATATGAATAAATGCATTGTAGGCTATATTTAAATGTAGGCTATATACCAGGGGTGTCAAACTCATCTTGGGGTGAGGGCCGCATTGGATGAAAGGCGACTTGATGAGGGCCGAACCAGTCGCGGATCGGATGGCATGCACACTCGCGCACATGTTCGCTCTGTTTTTCTTCCTGTCGTCTCAGCCACTGCTGTAGCTAGCAGTATAGCAGTATATCATTTTACAAATTGTGTTCATTATTACGTAAAATAGCTACTTTCATTATTGGTACTAGAAGCTGGGCCGCCCTTCGGGCGGCCCAGCGTCTAGTCGGCGACCTGGCCAACTCGGGAACGATGTAAATAGGGAATGAATGCCCCGCCCTTTAATGCAAACCCCATTATACCTGTTGTCATAGGACCCGTTTTGACCATCTGTTTGCCTGTGTCCATTTATGCCCATATATGGAGATATCTGTATCTGTCTGTCTGTCGGCGTCCATTTTATGTCCATATATGGAGATCACTGCAGATATAGTTCTGGGTCCATTTTATGCCCATATGCCCATATATGGAGATATCTGTCTATTTGCGTCCATTTTATGCCCATATATGGAGATCTCTGTATCTGTCTGTCTGTGTCCCTTTATGCCCGTATATGGAGATATCTGTTTATCTGCGTCCATTTTATGCCCATATATGAGATCTCTGTCGCTTTTTGTTTGTTTCTTCTTTAAGCAGAATACACAGCCTGCTTAAATCTGCATCATTCAAGTCATCCTCCCAGTCCCACGCTTTGTCGCTTGTCTTATGTTTGTCTTTGTCTCTTTTATTTTCTTTTTTGGAGCGGACCCCATGAATGCCCCACCCTTTAATGCAAACCCCAATATACCTGTTGTCATAGGACCCGTTTTGACCATCTGTTTGCCATTGTCCCCTTATGCCCATATATGGAGATCTCTGCACACACAGTACCGGTTGCGGAAAACTCTGATGTCAGACATCAGCTCCGCATTCGGGGATTCATTTTATGCCCATATCTGGAGAACGCGCGTGCCGGTGGGAAGAACGGTTCTCGAGATTCACATACATACATACACATTCACAGAGATTTTTTGTTGACTCCTGGCGTACGTCATGTCAGAGCCTTTTATGAAGTGATGTCACAATGAGTCAGCGATTGTGCCGATTTCCTCAGGAACAGCCTGATGTCAACAATCAGCTCCGCGTAAGGAGATTCCGAACGTTTCGCGCCGGTTTCGGAAAACCGCGAGTCGGGTCGGGTCGAGGCCTGGCACTGCACTCCTCGCGGCGGCGGGGAACGCGCGTGCCGAATCTGAAGCCGGTGGGACGAACGGTTCTCGAGATACGCGGATTACAAACAAACAGACAGAGATTTGTCGCATTTATAGATAGATTACAGTTGCAGTTAGGTACAAGAGATGCTATTTGTTTAAAGGAGTAGTTCATCCCCAAAATGACTTTTTTTTCTTTGATTACTCACGCCATGGAGAATTGAGTTCAATAATATTTTTTTATTTTATTTGTCGCATTACTAAGACAAAAATGTGATAATAGTACACTTCCCCCCATTGATTCCGGATGGGGACCCAAATGCATTTGGGTCCCCATCCGGAATCAATAGGCATGCATTTATTGTAATCAAATTTCTGTTTTATGAATGAGTCTACATTGGCTCCATGGCATTTTTGGGGTGAACTACTCCTTTAAGGAGTGCCAATAAGAATAAACCATTTGATAATAGAATAATTCAATTCCTGATAGTCTCCAGTACGCTATAATTTGTAAATGGCTAAAAAAATATTATTGATGCAGGACAATAATTATTTTTATTGTATTTTATAATAAAAAAAATAAAAGTAATAAACAATAATGGCATATTCAGAAAATATCGGAATAATACAACTTTTACATTTTTATTATTATTATATTTTTTAAATAAGTTATTTTTTTTAACAACATTAATTTCCATGTCTAATATGTGTAATCTTTGAGTACAGTTCGAATATTGTAGGTATGTTCAGGTATTATTCATAGCCAGACCAACCACCCTATTCCTAGCAATGCTGTCATCTTCAAAGAGAGAGAGAGAGCTGGTCACTTAACGTTCCAATCAATCAACTCAATCACTGCCAGGTGGGAGAAACCTAGCCTGCAGTGTACAGTTAGGTTAATTCTTAAAACAATCATAACTCTTGACAGGAATGGGCTAGAGACTTACTTTTTTTTTCTAAATGCTCAGAAATGTATGCTCTAGCCTGGTTAGTACCCCTAAAAAATACCAATACAAAATAATTACCTCTTTAATGAGGCTGGACTCTTTCTCAAAGAAAAACTGATATCAAACAGGCCCGCGAGATTAATCATCTCGCGGGCCGGATTCGGCCCGCGGGCCGTATGTTTGACATCCCTGCTATATACTGTACGTGCGTTTCTGCTGTTGGCTATCCATTCACAAGGGTGACTAGATGTCCCAAAAATCCTAGCATATTGTTTTATGTAATTACGGTCTACTTTGATAAAATTACAACAGGCTATAATCATGACAAAACAAAGTGGTCAGTGGTGCATTGCTGCTCTCTGCTGAACATATGTGCGCTATACGTTCACATTCAGGTCACAATAGTTTTATTCCTGTTTGAAAGTGATTTTCATGTTGTTTTGGAAATGGGCTATATTGGCCATAGAATGAATACACAGCCGCTGCGCTGCGGTGGAGCCGGTCGGACGTCAATGTGACGGCGTCAATGATGCCGTCAAGACGCAGAGCAGCGCGACGCCGCCAGTGGAGCCCTGGGGTAACACTATCCATCCCCAAGTACTGTCCAGTGTCCATCCCCACTTCAGCGTTGTAAGTTTTAGTTTTTGAGCGGTGGTAAACCGCTCCATAGAGTGGCTGTGCGTGTGTCTGTAGCCTTTTTCGTCAGCATTTTGCCATAGCAAAATGTGTGTACGTAGCATCATGTTTGTCTAGTGATGTCATATGTCGTATGTCTGTAGCCTTTTTTCTCAGTGTTTTGCCATAGCAAAACGTGTGTGTAAATCCTAGACTCAAATCCTAGCTTATGTTATGCAAGCACGACCACCGCTCACTTCACATTGGGTGTGATTTTTTCTTTAAATGTGCCATCCTAAAACATTCACTGCCAAACACCAGTTTCCAGAGTGTGTTTATGCTAAATGGCACTCTTCCCCAACCAGTGACAAAGTTTGGGGCTTTTGTGATTTTCCTCTTTAAATAAATCACAAAATAGTGCAAATTGAGCGGTGCTATTTATGAGTTGATTTTATGAAGTGTCCCGTCGGCCTGCAAAACTTTGGCCTCTGAAGTTTTTGTACACGTTTTTGATGACGTTTTCAGGCCAAGGACCCCTTAGTTGAGAGAGATGAAGCAGGGACCCCCACAACTTGTTCATAGATTCCATATAGTTTCATTGTTTGACAGCACAATCATCAGTGTATTTTGGATTCATGTCAATTTGTACACACCTCCATTCCGAAACCCCACCATTCCGAAGATTGACTTCCATTATTCGGAATGGTGGGGTTTCCCATTGTTCTATAAGACCCCACCATTCCGAAAATTAGAAACACTTCCATCCACCCCCACCAACCTCCACCCACTTGATCACATCAGAAATCTCCATGTATGGGCATAAAAGAGATTTTGTTTCTGGGAATGACCATATATGGACTTTCTATTTTATTTTATCCTTTATTAATAATAATATATCCATATACATACAATATATTGTATGTGTAGTAATGGTAATATTTTACCCCTATATTAACGAGGTGGTTTGAGCCACAGTCCTATCCAAACAACCTACCCCTAGGTTGCGAGTTGGTTTGAGCCTGAAGAGTTCATTTGAGTCTGATCAAAGGGGGTGAACATATTTTCATTCCTTTTGTTTCTTTGATGTATGGCTTGGCCATGCATTGTTTATAATGTAATGCACTTTGTTTATCACGTTTACATGAAGTTGGGTTACGACAGTCAATAATTATGCTGTTCAAAGCAAATTGCCAAGTATCTTCAAAGTGGCGTCACCCATTGTGTAGTGGTTGCGCGCATTCACCGTTCCCTCTCAGTTCATGCTGGGATTGAGAGCGGAAGGTATGTGATAGTTACAGAGTTCTGTCTATAAAGAGTGTTACAATACATACTGTAGTTGCAGCAACAATGAAGGACACATAATGTGTGTTATGTATCAGAAAACACTTCTGTGTAAACTGAGGGTCGCTATATTTGTAACATGCTGTAAAATACTGTACACTGTTAAAGCTGTTTTGTACACACTACACAGGCTGCTTTGATGTTCCCGCGGCGCTCTGCGCCACGGTGCTGTTACGTTGCATCATGGGAGTAGTAGTTTTAATGCAATAAGCAGATCGGTTTGCTGTGAAGGAATGGTGACAATGCTTTTATCTCATTTTAGGCACTACAACAGACCTGTGTGCCTTACCATTCAATGTTGTGCTGTGCACTGTGTCATTACAGGTATGTTTGTGTACTGTATTGGAGGTATTGTAATTGTGTTACCCAGTTGTTGTTTACATAATAGTTATTGCTAATGACTGTATTGCTGATTTAATGTTTGATTGATTTATTTCTCTGGTGTTGTTTTGTAATGCTGTTGAGTTTGCTTTTGTAATGCCATACTGCTTATATGGTTGTAGAAACAGACTGTAACTGAGGTAATGACAGTTCATGCTGGGATTGAGAGCGGAAGGCACTACAACAGACCTGTGTGCCTTACCATTCAATGTTGTGCTGTGCACTGTGTCCTTACAGTAAAACCTACCAACGGAGAGTCCTGTGTCCTGTGGTTCATTTCTACATCCCCGTGTTGCGGGGGTTACATATGCCCATACATGGAGATCCCTATCTGAACCAGCCACACAGATATGGACCATGCCTTTGCAACTGGCCAGTGATACATATATCGTTGGACAAAAAAATATATATATTACTGATGTCCAAGGGATTAAAATGTTTAAGCGCGATTAATCGCATGATTTATGTAGTTAAAACATATTTTTTTATTGGCTCAAACTTGCACATGTTGTATTCAGTGCAGGATGCATCCAAATGTATTATGTATAATTATACTATACTTTTATTATGTATCCAATAAATTATAAACTCAATGTTATTTATTTAATCATCTTAATTAAATTATAACCCCTCTGCTGTACATCATTTAAGAAAGTAGTTTTCAACCAGTTGTCCTTGAAGGGGTTCCAGCTAATGTTGGAGAGTTGGTAACCAAATGGACCCTTTAGATCTTTAACTCTATCAAATAAAATGCTGAATAAATGACACACACACACACACACACACACACACACACACACACACACACACACACACACACACACACACACACACACACACACACACACACACCATTTCTCTCGACAATGATAGAGCGTTTATAGAGTTTTCAGCTGGGGAGGGCTGGGGGCTGCCGCTTTTCAAACGTAGGTAGGGCAAGGGGGGCGGGTAGCGTCATTAAGTCAGCTGTAGATGTTGACATCCAGACCTAATTCCACTGTGTTTCATCATTCATTCAGCCCAGCTCTAAGTTTATTTTTTTTGGGGAGACACACACTCACACACAAACACTGTGTGAGCTGTTTGCTTGCTGTGCTCCGTTGCTGACTCTGACTGAGGCTCATTCTTTTTCTTTTTTTGCGTTAACTGCCTAAAAAAAATTATGCCGTTAATAGGCGGATGCGTTAATTAGTTAATACCGCTTTCATTTGCACTAATATACATATATGTATAAATTACATCAAGGATCTTCATATATGGACTGTCACTGTGATATCACTGTGATAGCAGTGGAGGCAAGATTATCGCTGTGGGCTCACTGAAAGGTGAGACCAGTATGTTATAACTAATCTTTATACGTAGGTCAAATGTATTCTCCTCAAAACTTAGCCAATGAGGAGCAGCCAAAGGGTAGATCTTTGTGCCCATACATGGTGTTCCATGCGAGCCCACACTGTTTGGTAGGAACAGTATTTCTAGTTTTAGTTGAGACTTTGTTCAATGCTTTTCACCCCCCCATTTCATTCAGGTTGGGGTGTAAATAATAGATTTTGTGTGCACATCATAATAACTGTTTGATATGTGCTTTCAAGAATGCTGAGATGAGGGAGTGTGCAGCTCACACACAGCCCACATCTGTTCCTGAGACACCTGTTGGCAGGAAGAAGAAAAAAAAATCCTGTCTCTGTTATTCCAGAAACTCCATGATCAACGTTGATGAGCGGAACAGAGAGAGACACATGTCCCCGACTTGCTTGCCACCATTATTATAGGACAGTAGACTGACAGGATGGGGAATGACACGCAGCACTCAAAGCAGCAACACACTACACATGCAGGGCCTCTGCACCCTTTTATTTTAGTTTTTGTTTGATATCAGTTTTTCTTTGAGAAAGAGTCCAGCCTCATTAAAGAGGTAATTATTTTGTATTGGTATTTTTTAGGGGTACTAACTGCTCCTACACCTGGCTTTTTCCTGGAGCATAGACCGTTGATCACAGTCCGCCAGAGTCCTTTATCCCGGGCCTTCTTTTCCAGCTCTTTCCATGTCAGTCCACACTGCTTGATGTCAGCCTCCAGGTCCCTGCGCCAGGTGTTCTTTGGCCGATCCATCCCCACCTTCTTCTCTTTATTCTCCTCCTCCACTGATGGTAGACCTGCTCTCAGCCAGAGATCCTTATTGCTTATGGTGTCTGGCCAGTGGATTCTCAAAGAATCAGGATCCTCCTCGGGCAGCTGTTGATGAATGTTTGTACCTTCATCGTTGTCTTAACTCAATGTGTCCCAGAAAGTGAAATGTAGATACATTTAAGATGTACAGGACACTATATGTGGCCTTCACACCTAGATATGACTACTGTTGCTGTCTTCCAGAAATCGGTATTCGTACATGTACTTCGAGCATGTAATCCAATTGCAATTCTGTAGAGGGTAATACCTGATTGCGATAGACAAGACCGTAACTAATAACTGTTAGCTTGCATAATGTTTGGAGTGTGGGACTTGTTTCCAATATATTGACGCCAATATTAGCTCCAAAGATGATGACACGTCCCCCATTCTCGTGACAGCACAGCCGTCTTTCTCCAGCCACTCTCGCAGCGTCCAATCCGGCAAGTGGATTTGGATTGAATCCCCCAATTCCAACTGGACCATTGGACCATTGATCCTGGCCAGGATCATATCTGTACATGTCAGTATGGCAGGCTCGTTGGTTAGCGTAGTTCAAGCTATATCCACCCAGTACATATAGCTGTCCATTGCAAGAAAACGCTGAATGATTTCTGCGTCCATCAAGGGCTGCTGGAGGAACAGTCTTTTGTAGCCATTCTTCCTTCACTGGGTCAAAGATTGACAGGTGGTGTTCGCCTTGTTGATAATGACTACCGTGGAATAGGTACATTCTGTTGCCAATCAAAGTGAGAGAGTGGAATGAACTAGCAAACATTTGGTGTGATTCGAGAACAAACCAGCCACCTGTGGCGGCGTCGTATTTGTGAAAGCCAAAGGTGTCATCTCCGTTAGAAGCTTGGCCTCCGTGGATATACATGCACGTACCAATAGCACAGGCCGAGTGGCCAAACCTCGCCGCCGGAGGTGACAGCCGGCCAAGCCGGAGAGGCGGGATCCATTGATGTCCAGTTATATCGAATGCATATAGAGTGTTCGATAATGGATCTTGTCTTCTTGGAGGATACACCATCAATCCTCTTGGAGGATTCAATATCAATCCACCCCATATATAGACAACGCCCTGAATGAATACAGCCGTGTGATGAGTCAAGGCGGGCGGGACATGTATTTGAGGCCTATGTGTCAGCCCAGCTAACCGGCTCCAGCGCAGGGTGAACATAGTGAATATGTGCACCGACATTTCATCATCACCAAGTGCTGTTTCAAAATTATATACCTGACCCTGGACAAACACAGAGGCACTGGCATCTCTGCGGTTGGGTCCGCTCTCGTCGTATTTCAGAGTTAAAGACCACTCCATTTCTTGTCCTCAGGTGGCAGAAAGAATGCTTATAGGCTGGTATCATGTGCTTTCTGCTGTGTTATATAGGCTGGTATCATGTGCTTTCCGGGGTCTGGTCATCACGATGTCATTGTGGACCAGAGCTATATAAATATGTCCATATTTGGACACATAATATGTTAACTTATCCCATTAAGGCGTTAGGAGGTCCCGATTCTAGTGTTGTAGTACTCGTCTACTCGAGCAAATGACTCCTCTCGAGTCAGGTAGCGAGTCCAAATTTTCATTGACTCTGTCAATTGATATTAATTTATTAGTGAATTAATTTTCCCCACTGACTTTAATTCAAATTTAACTTTTCCCAAATATGGAGATGACTGACATTATAGACCACATGAGACATATATGCCCATATATGGGCATTCCCCCCGAAAACGTTAATATTTAGTGCATAATATATTATGCCCATATATAAAGATCCCTGATTATGCTGATTTACACCCTACCTTCATATCTCCATATATGTATATGGATAA
>NW_027665066.1:80000-107330 GCF_963921795.1 Nannobrachium achirus
ATGCCCTGCCAGGGAGGAGGCGCCAGCGAGCCTGGTGGACACCGGGTCGTTGGTGACGCTGGTGAGACCGGACGTTGTGCCCAGCGGGACACCTTTACAGCCACCATTGCATCGCCCCTGTGCCGGCTCCTGGAGAAGGACAGAGACTGTGTGGTCCGAGGTGTGCCAGGAGGCATTTCTCTGGCTGAAGCGAGCCCTGTGCGAGGCCCCGGTGCTCGCCCCACCTGACCCCACACTGCCTTTTGTACTGGACACTGACGCCAACAGTGTGGGGGTGGGGGGTGTCTTGTCGCAGTCGTGGCCGACGCCAACGCAGACGCTCTCACGTCGGCCCTGTGCAGCAGATGGGTGCCGCTACTGCGAGCGGAGAGAGGCACAGTGACTGCTGCAGCTTGTATATCTGATATTTTTCAATAGTTAAAGCATTCAATAATTCTAGGCCTAAATGGGTTAAATCTCCTCGATACGATTATTGTCTGTGTTTTTATCTGGTGTAAAACCAGATCTTTAAAGAGATCATTTTCTGGCGAGACATTCAGGCGACTTTCAGGCGACCTATTTGCCGATTGGCTGTCCATGTCACATGGTAACCGAGCTAGTTTCATGATTGGGAGCGGCCTTGCGCTGTTCTGGCGCTGTTCTTCTTCTCGAGTTTGGAAAAAAAGGATCCGTTCCGTTTCCTGCTTGAGACAGATGCGAGCAGTCCTTTGTTGTCCCTGCTTAGCATTGACTTAGCATTGACAACATTGTCATGATCGTAAAACTATCTAGTTTTAAAGTTATACCATGTAACTTTTTTTATAAAACAAATCTTAAAATTGTCCTAACTCTTAAATCGCTAAAGTTTTAGAACACCCACTCCGTTATTTTCAGCTTCTGAAGCCTTCTCTTTATATGTTTTCTATGATCCTGACCGGGGTCCGGTTTTCGCGCAAAAATTACGTCATCATACACTACCGGCCAATCACAGCGAGGGTTATACACTGCCGGCCAATCACAGCGCATCTTGAAGTGGGGTCGCTAGCTATCACAATAGGGCGGCCATATTTGTAGGCGCCCGTGTGTCTCTATCTATACTCGGGTGAAACACTCCGTTTCTCCGGAATGCCTGAACGCACAGGAACCAGGGACCCCTCTAAAGATAGATCTCGGCGAGGTGGAGGCAGACGCGGGGGTGACGCGGGGGTGTGAGGCCCGGTCCGCGGCGAAAAACGGACGAAAGACGCGGACGCTACTGACCACTAGTTGAGCAACTTACACAGTATAGCTTTAACGTTCAGAACGTTTTCTTTTTGGACAATAAAAACATTGACAGCCAGGGGGAAAAAAATCCATGAAGGACACGGAATGCAATCGTTCACTCGCCGTTGGAAAATTGACTTATTAGACTATTCTGGATGTGTGGCTAACGGCTAACGCTAACGTTAGCTAGCGCTAGCTGCAGGCTAACGCTAGCTAGCGCTAGCTGCAGGCTAACGCAGGCATGTTATACACAATTACTCATGGAATAAAACGGCGACCCAACTCTATTTTTGCTCTTCTACAAGCTCACAACGCGAGGAGGTTAAGTCTGTCAGAACCGTCAGATTATCCTTCTAACTGAAGTTACACAAACACTGATTATGCTACATTTAGCACTGTTAGCCCGACCAATTTAGAGTCACGTTGTTGCGCACGTAATACATTCACTTCAACCTCGTGTTGAGCAGTTAAACCTATTTGCTACGTACGTCTACAAAAACGTTCTTATTTCAAAGATAAAGTGCTTACTGAAGTCTCACAGATGTCACAGTATGGTACGCTCAAGCAGAATTACCTGTATCTTTCGTATTGTTTAACAGTTTGGCTGCTCTCGGTAGCCAAACACGTTCACAGACGAGATAAGGTTTCCATGGTAACCCGCATCTCAGACGCTTGCTACGGGTGCTGGTGAAAGAAAAAACTGCATACGTCATGACGCAACGCAGCCAGAAGCAACCGAGAGCGGCCATTATCCATTGACTCCTATTCTATACTGAAACATAAAAACAGCTTTATCTCGAAATAAGGTGCAAATAACGCCGAGGAGGCCGAGATCAGCTTGTCTTCACGGCGACACTATGCCATGATGGTCGGCCCCAGTTAGGATTTTAGTTTTCGCGACCGTTTGTAAACAAACAGATCTCCTTCCTGGATCGTCAGTGTACACCCACGTGCACACGCACGGAGCTTCCGGGGCTCTTCAAAATAAAGCGTAAGTGAATGGTGGTGTCCTGGGTGTTAATAAACAGCATTTTAATCCGATCAGACGTCATTTTCTGTTGTTTTTCAGCCATGCGACCCCATCGGTTGCGAGGTGTACTGCACTTAGATACATTAATACCTTTTTAAGGAAACGACGACCGATCGGATTAAAATGCTCCTCTTTAAATAATACGATCATTACGTGACATTCTGCTGGAGCGTACCCTATGGTGACATCCGTGAGCCTTCACTAAGCAATTTATCTTTGTAATCTGACCGTTTGTGTAGACGTACGCAGCAAATTGGTTAAACTGCTCAACAGCAGATTGTGTTGAATTCACGGTTGGCGCAGCGTAGCGTCTTTACATTTAGCCCAATAATGCTAATCTACAAAGCAATAACTGATTGATTGATTGAAGAATTTATTAGAAGTTTGCAATAGAAAAAAGTACAGTTTCATGACAGTACAAATCACTGGTACAAGGTCAACTAAAAGGAGATCCTAGAAAGCCGAGGCTTATTTCCACAGGAACCACACTTTAAGTATCTCATATAACATTGAAAGACAGACGGATAGAACATAGTACTTTATCTAACTTTAACTAAAGTTTAAAACATACATAAACCACTTTAGCCCTATGTTATACCAAGGCTATTTGAAAATAGCCGATCTACAAGCTCACAACGCATTGCGGTGCGACGCGTTGTGAGCTTGTAGATCTGCTATTTTCAAACATTTTGTACTTTTACTTTTGGTACTTTAAGTACATTTGGATACCAATACTTTTGTACTTTTACTCAAGTACATTTTTAATTCTGGACTTTTACTTGTAACAGAGTGAGTGATTCTACATTGCAGAATTGATACTTTTACTTAATTATAAAAATGTAGGTACTTTTTCCACCACTGTGTAAACGTTTGTGTTCTCAAAGCTTCTTTGAATTGAAGATTGAATTGAAGATTGCTCCCCATGTGGCGGAGTACACAATAATGGTAAATAAAGTAGATTACTCTAAAATAATCCATCCATCCATCCATCCATCTTCAACCGCTTATCCAGCATCGGGTCACTGGGGTAACAGTTCCAACTGAGATTTCTAGAGTTCCTTAATAATAATAATTAAAATAAACAATACTAATGATTATAATTGCGACCGTCAGGTCGCAGTTACTATGAAAACCTCCACCGCCTGTCTGTCTGTCCGTCAGTCTGTCTGTCTGTCTGTCACGTCACATCACACTTTTTTGCCCCTATCCATGTGAAATTTTCCACACACAATCCTTGTCTGCCAATCCACAACCTCCACCCTTCCAGGGACCCCCGCAGCTCCAGGGACCCCCGCCAAATTTTTTAAAACACATTTTTGAATACTGCTCCTACAGTTTTTGCCCTAAAATCACACAAATCGCTACACAGTATGTCTACACTTATCTCATCGACATGGATCTGTCCCATATAGCGCCACCATCAGGTCGATTTTTTAACACATTTTTGGACCTAAACTTTTTTTTTTTTCAAACTTTTTTTCTTTTTCAAAAAACTTTTTTTTTTCAAACTTTTTTTACACTAACTTCAACACACCAATCCACCAGATTTAATATTGACTGTGTGTCAATTCTTGTTTTTTTATCACGATAAACGATAATAACGATTATCGCCCCATCCCTGAACCTCACCCTTCCAGAACCAGTCAACAAGTCAAACCGCTGAAGACATTCATACACGTACAAGTTCCATTCTAGTGGGAATATCTTTTATTTATTTATTTATTTAGGAACTCATAATCCGTTCATCACAAGTGTTTCATCCAAATACTAAATAATAATAATAATACATGTACAGTCAGTCGCAGATGAAAACAATCTTCATAACAAGCATCTGAAATCATCGACACATTTCAATTCAGACAATATTTCAGCTCATCATATATTTGCAAAGAAGAAAAAAAAAGAGAAAAGGAGAAAACTATTCTTGAGGTCATTTAAAACCTGGATGTTATAAAACTGCACTTGAGCTTCCACAGACGAGCGCGGGATGATTTTTTGTACACAAACAGCAACGTATTTTTCCAACGCCATTCAGACCGGATAGACGTCGCTCTGTTCTTGGTTAAAGGAGATTTAAAACAACGTTCCATGGAATCCAGTCCAGCTGTATTTTTGGCTGTGGTTCTGCTTTCAGAATAAAACCCCATCGCTATAGCATGTGGTTCTGCTTTCAGAATAAAACCCCATCGCTACAGCATGTGCTCACTTACAACACTTAAACCAGTGGTTCTCAAAGTTGTTTGCATTTTATTTTATATCAAATTAAACATTGTCCAAATTGTCAAATATATAGAGGCAGAAATTGTGAAAATAGCAGATCTACATGCTCACAGTGAGCATGTAGATCTGCTATTTTCACAATAGAAAGTTATTTTTTTTTTCAACTTCGACTTTCTCTGGTCGGAGTCGAATTGTGTAATGAAGTCGACTGAGTCGACTTTTTCCGTTAATGCCCTAATAACTATATTGTTTACCATTATATAATATATAGTTGTGGTCTTACTCGACTTTAGACTTTGTTTTACTAGCTATAGTGCTCTGTGTGAATGGCCCTTAAAAAAGGTCCCTTTGGAATCCCCCTGGGGGGACCCCCGAGGGTCCCTGGACCTCGCTTTGAGAACCACTGGTGCTACTACTACTGTACTACAGTCACATGGGAACATAGCGCTCAGAATATTACAGTTAAGATGGTAAAACCATTTCTTTTTGCCACATGAAAAAAAGGAGAAGAAAAAAAAAATGAAAAGAGAAAAAAATAAACAAGTTTTTGTTTTTTACAAACGGTTTGATTTCTTCACTATACTTGGTGTTCATAAACTGAACCTGGACAGGTGGTGCATATTAAGAGTTACGCCAGCATAATGCACTGTTGATACAAGTATGCACTGTGTGGATCCATCCTAATATATATATATTTATCTATCTGTTTATTTAGTTATTACAGCTCACAATTCTCCCTGGAGGGTTTTTCTATAAGACTGCAGCCGGGCGCTCTCAGCACTGCTTGTGCCCCCTTGTGGCCACTGCTGTTATTGCAAAACTGTCCTGATTTTAAACAAATGTACAACATTCGTACCACCATAAAAGCGGGTCGTCTTCGTCGTCTTAAGCCAGTCTCACGGAATAAAACTGTTCTAGCCAGTCTCACAGAGACCAAGAGTGAGCCTGCCGTACACACCAGCCTCCGCCTGCTTGTCCGCTCAGCTGACCAGAAGCAATAGAGATCTTAAAACGCAAAATATAAGAACAATCTCAGAAAAAGAAACGAAAGGTCAGAGAAATAGAATCATCTTATATATATATTTATGTAAGGCCAAAGTGTCGTCGACTTGCGAGTTCGTATCCCTGGATGGCGGGTCCGTTCCTAAACGCGTCTTTATAGTGAGGAACCAACCAATGAGAGGAGAGGAAGAGAGGGGGGGGGGGGGGGGGGGGGTCGTACTGTACGCATTCCTCTTGCATAGAGAGATTGGAACCGAGATGTGCGACAGGGGTGTTACTAGGGGTGGGCGATATGGTGATAGTTATCGTTGAGACGATACAATGTCTCCACGATATGCCTTTTCAGAGGTATCGTATATATCGTGATACAACTGAGGGAGCCTTGTAAGAAATCCTGTTTAATCGTTAATACAGAGATTCATTGCAGAATTCAATTTAAACCTGCATTTTGGTCTAAATCGGTAGTTCTCAAACTTTAAAATGTCAAGGTGTCCACTTAACTCTGACAGTATACAAATGAAACCAAATGGACCCTTACGGGTCCATTTGGTTTCATTTGTATACTGTCAGAGTTACACACTTTTTAAAGTTCAATTTAGACCTCCATAAAGGAACCCAGAGAGTCTAGTTTTTGTCAAGTAACTTGAAAAATAACCATAAAAACCAACATGAAAAAGAATCGTGATAAAATCGTGTAATCATGATACCGCTTGGGAAAATATTGTGATTATATTGTATTTTTCCATATCGCCCACCCCTAGGTGTTACTGTATGTACAGTGTTATGTACAGTATACACAGATAGCGTCCTTCCACCCATTCTATGACGTCACACAAGCCTAGGCAGCCAGCATCGGGCTAGAGAGAGGCAGGGTCAGAGAGACTTCACTGTCCACTGTAGAGAAGTATGTTAAAGGTGATACACCATGCATTTAAAAGATATTTATGTCATATTGTTTATGTCCCAAAAACGTTTTTCAAAAGGTTTGAGGCTAAATTACCACTCCTGAATAGAGAGCCTCTCTCATTTTGAATGGCTCTCAGAGCATTTCAGCTGCAGTACCACTTTTGGCCTGAACTGCGCCACCCCCCAAAATCTTTTTGAAAATAAATAAATAATAATAAAAAAAAAAAAAAAAAAAAAAAGGTTTTGAAAAAAATCTGGAAAGCTTGTTTTGAGAACCCGTGGGATGCTTTTAACCTCCGCCTTCTCAAAACCAGAGAAAGACACGACGGTCAGAAATGGGACTTTGTGAGGATAGAAGGTGCTAGTGGGACCCCAAAAAAAGGTTTTAAAATAGGAAAAGTGAAATGTCATGGTGTATCACCTTTAATGTGGAATGGCACCCATAGAGGTGAACAGTAGGTTATATAGGAATGATCCCTCTCTCTCTCTTGCTAGGCTTTCAGTTCTTTGTCAGAACCAGACAGGAGAAAGCTTCTTAAAAGCCCTCCTCCTCCTCCTCTGTTAGTTGATAATAGAAGCAGCTCTCATAAACGTCTACCTTTTATTTCAACCACTTCAAATCTCCAGCATCCGTATTCTAGGGACTGTTTTCACTGAACATCATCCAAATCCAAACATACAGTAAAATACAGTGAAAATAGAAAGGGCTCTAGCACAGCGCCCAGAGGGACTCTGCTCTAGCCTGGGTCGCCAGCGCGTCAACACCTTGTAGGCCTTCTTTGGACACACCTGCATGTTGCTGCTGCCGCCCCTCATCTTCTATTCACACCACACCAGGTCCTAGAGCTAAAGGTAACAATGCTCTCCGTAATAATAACACCATACATAACATTACAACACCACCACCACCACAAGATAAACATACGAGTCACCACCCTTACTGCAGTAAAATGGCTGCGTTACCGAGATTACAGAAAAAAACTAACAAACTGCTGTGTCTACCTTAGTGTTTCTCAACCACTGTGCCTGTGGGGACCTTTGCTGTGCCCCTGAGAAGGGTCAAGTGTGCCCCTTGAAACTGCTTGAAAGCCAGTATTGTATTTATCATTTAAAAAATGATTTAAACTAGTGAAAACAGCCGATCTACAAGCACACAACGCCGTTGTGTGCTTGTAGATCTGCTGTTTTCACTACTGTTGTGCGACAGCCTTGTATGATGAAGCAGGGCTTTACTTTGCGAAGAAACGTACACATTTGAAACTTAGAGATACAAGGTTTCTTCCCGACAGTGACGATATTTACACTCCCGTATTATGTTGGTGTGACCATGGATTCTTGGGACATGAAAAGTGTGCCGTGCAGAAAAAAGGTTGAGAAACACTGGTCTACATATGTCTTGGCTCTGGGTTGTGAGGATATTGCAATTGAGGCCCCCAAATAATTGGCAAAACACTAAGATGTTAAAAGAATGTCCTGGTATTCTTTTCTTCCTTTAAAACGTCCATCTCAAGCCAGAATACAAATAAAAACATGCTCTGGGAACAATGCTCAGGGCCCACCCATCTCAACAATGGGTTGAGATCAGATGGGTGGGCCTCAGATGGGTGTGCCTCAGAGGGGTGGCCTCAGATGGGTGGGCCCTGATCCAGGAAAGGTTGAGAACCAGTGTTCTACGGTTTAACACCTACATGTCCATATATGGTAGTGGTTTAACACAGGACTGTTGTCTATGCCCATATATGGTAACAGTTTAACTCAGACTGTTGTCTATGTCCATATATGGTAACAGTTTAACACAGACTGTTGTCTATGTCCATATATGGTAACAGTTTAACTCAGACTGTTGTCTATGTCCATATATGGTAACAGTTTAACTCAGACTGTTGTCTATGTCCATGGTAACAGTTTAACTCAGACTGTTGTCTATGTCCATATATGGTAGTGGTTTAACACAGGACTGTTGTCTATGTCTATATATGGTAACAGTTTAACACAGACTGTTGTCTATGTCCATATATGGTAACAGTTTAACACAGACTGTTGTCTATGTCCATATATGGTAACAGTTTAACTCAGACTGTTGTCTATGTCCATATATGGTAGCAGTTTAACTCAGACTGTTGTCTATGTCCATATATGGTAACAGTTTAACTCAGACTGTTGTCTATGTCCATATATGGTAACAGTTTAACACAGGACTGTTGTCTATGTCTATATATGGTAACAGTTTAACACAGACTGTTGTCTATGTCCATATATGGTAACAGTTTAACACAGACTGTTGTCTATGTCCATATATGGTAACAGTTTAACACAGACTGTTGTCTATGTCCATATATGGTAGCAGTTTAACTCAGACTGTTGTCTATGTCCATATATGGTAACAGTTTAACTCAGACTGTTGTCTATGTCCATATAAGGTAACAGTTTAACTCAGACTGTTGTCTATGTCCATATATGGTAACAGTTTAACTCAGACTGTTGTCTATGTCCATATATGGTAGCAGTTTAACTCAGACTGTTGTCTATGTCCATATATGGTAGCAGTTTAACTCAGACTATGTCTAGGTGGCCTAAAACAGAGTATGAGTATATATTGGACGAATACAACAGAGGCCGGCTCTCTGGACTCCATTACCCATCAGGCCACAGCGGTACTTTGAGAGAGAAGTGTACGGAGTGTGAATGCATGTGAATGTATCTTAAATACAAACTAAAACCTAATGTAACAAAACTCCTCCTGTAACAACAGTGATGACGCAGCTAGCAGCCGGTCTCCCTATAGGTTAACCAGAACAGCCAACCCCAGCTTCCTGTACATCACTTCCTGTGTAAAAGCAGAAGGCTGCGTCCTCATTGGCTATCGAGTCCCATGCCTTAAGGCCTGTCCGTAGTCTCCACAAAATCAAACTTTTCTTCAGAGTTCTGACTCTGATTCGGTGAAATGCTTTTCAGAAGTCACTAGTGGCGTAATTTTGCAGTCTAACCGGACCTTTCCGACGAAAACTTGGGTTTCGGAGAGACTATGGCGAGGCCTTTAGGCTACACACTGACGTTAGCGACTCCTAACACAGTGATTCATTCACTCCTGTGTCTCGGTTTACTGTATATTTATTCTGTCATACATCTATCAGTACATTAAACCTTACAGGTTGCACAGCTTCTGCAGAAGCCCAGGGTTCAACTGGAACTCACTGCCACCTAGTGGCTGCTAGCTGCTGAGACAAAATCAAATGAAACCAAACATTTGGATAGCCTTCCTTAGACAGGGTTCCACATGTTACCCAATGGTCTCCACTGTGGTCAGTCCTGCTGGTCAGCTGGTAGTACTGCATGTTGCCTCCCTGATCCACATATCAACAACAACAAAACATAATCTCAAAAATAACTAAATAAAAAATAGATTCTAATATACTGTTAGTTGTGCAGACATTTTGTCCGTTTGCGTGGAATGTTCCGTTTCTAGCCGTCTCTACTGGGCAGCGACACGACAACCAGGGTTCTAAAGAAGTGGAAATAAAATGCAGTCACGCCGGCGTTTCAACCTGCAAGCCACGGAGTCCAGACCCCTGCGCTTTCCTAAACAAGACCGCACGATACTCGACTACTGCATGTTCCCCTCGGCCTGACCGTTAAGAAGTGTCTGGGAAAGGTTTGACGCTGTGCGTCTTTCCTGAGATACGTCTCAACTCCTCATCCTCCTCTTTCTCTCTTTTACATTCAGGCTCTCTCCTCCAATCAAACGGTTTGTGGCCTTAATGCATATGGAACTGGACTGTTCTCCTTTACACCCTCTTATCTTAAAGACACAGCGCTGCTCTGGCAGCTCACAGAGACGTCTACCATGAAGGCATCCTGAGGAGGCTGGACTACGGTCAACAGCAGACATCATAGTTATCACAGCACTGAGTGACCAAACTGTCAACAGCTAGCACAGATCATCATCACAGCTCTGAGCTCAGCTGGCCGTTAACCGACGTCCCTTTGGTCTTCATGGAGGCTTCACATCTGACCTCGCGACGGACTTGTAAAAAAATAAAACTCAAGAGAACAGAGTGGAATCCTTCATTAGGTAATATAAGGTGCGTTGACGTTTCTAAAAGCCAGCTGGTGTAGAATCATATCGTATCGTATCGTTATGTTACTGAGCGACGGGCAGCCGGGGGAAGATAATGTGGTGCCAAGATGGCCGACGTCCCCCCGTCTACATTCAGCTCTGCTTTGGTCCGCTTGGTGTCCATATGATATGCAGGAATACAGTTTAGTTTATGTGACTCCTTGTTATCTATCCAGCAACAGTTCCACCGTGTTGACGAGCATCTGGTTTGGAACACAGCAGCAGAATGGAGGAATAGAGGGGAGAGGATAACATGATTAGAGTGTTTAAATGGGTCTGTCCTGAACTGCCCTTCTGTGTGTGCGTGAGTGCGTGCAGCGCGTGTGCATTTTAGCTGTGCACTTCAAAGAGACGCGCGCCCGTCGCGGTTCGTTGGTTTGGCGTTCTTTCTTTGGCAGCTTGGACACCGACGGCGAGGGAGCAGAGCGCCTCCAGTGGCTGCTAGTAGAACTACTACTACTTAATGATGGTCAGGAGTGACGCTACGCTGGCGGCCTGAGATTAAACTGTCCTTCTGTGAACAACGACTGACCGAACCCTGAGATTAGCCACGCCCCTTCCTCCCTGCCACCGCCGCGTGGAAGTGATAACAGAACCACATTGTGTGCCAAGACTGCACGCACACACACACACACACACGCACGCGCACACACACCAAGAAAAGGAAAAGCCTAAATACCAAACAGATGGTGGAACAGCGTCCAGTCACGTTGCTTCTCTAACAAGAAAACTAACAACAACAACAACAGCACAAAGCTAAATGCATGCTGGGACAGATATCATCTGTCCTGCACTACTACTTCACTCCAAACATCTCCTGTCTCTTTTAGAATCCTTTTTCTTTATGCGTTTGTTTTTATGTCATTCCATAAAAAAAAAATACAGGCAAGAATCTATATATCCACAGCTCTCGATCACTGACTGGCTCCTTGTGTGTCCAGACATGCATGGTAGACTGGCACTGCCTAGACCGGCGCTGCCTAGACGGGCACTGCCTAGACTGGCGCTGCCAGCTCAAAAAGGTGAAACATGGCCCCTTAGAGCCGGGCACAGCAGGCCTCAGGAGAGACCAGGACTAGTCTACGTCTAGTTTAGGTCTAGAGGGGGAGGACACACTACACTACAGCAGGGCCTCCACTCACTGCAAACACCAGCCGTCCTTCTGCCTTCTCCATCGCCCGCTGTGTTGGCTGTTCCCCCGCCAGGAAGCCTGGTGGAGTTCAGAGAGAGACGGGACACTGGGGGGGGGGGGGGGGGGGGTTAGAGGAGGGGGAGTAAGGGCACCCAGAAAGAACCACAGCTTGTGGAGTGTTGTTAAAATGACAGGTTTGTTTGAAAACGGCGCTTCAGCTTAACAGACTGGCTGCATTTTATGTTACATTCTACAGTGGCTTCGCGAACCTCCCTCGACTTTCACCAACACGTTTTTATTATAAAAAACACAATACAGACTTTATGCCAGCGACACAACGGTCTCTTTAAAGAGAGAGAGACGAGAGAGAGAGAGAAGGAAGATAAAACAGACTACAGTGTGTGTGTGTGTGTGCATGCATTACATCGGTAACGTTCTCCCCTCTGACATAAGGTGTGTGTGTGTATGTGTGTGTGTGTGTGTGTGTGTGTGTGTGTGTGTGTGTGTGTGTGTGTGTGTGTGTGTGTGTGTGTGAGAGAGAGAGAGAGAGAGTGTGTGCACGGCTCCACACCATGAGCAAAGCCTTCAGAAAGATATTCCTGGAACCAAAGTGCATTAATCCTGAGATATGAACCAAGGACTGGAGATGATCGGCTCTAGAGTTCCACTGGACACAACCTCGGTGTTCAGGAGACCAAAAACACTTGCTCCACCATTCTGATCAGATTCTTATCAGAACCCACCTGAGGCTGAGAGCTTAAGAGACGCAGTCCCAGTGGTCAGTCTATCTGACCACTGGGACTGACACCCTGGTCATCCCAGAGTCCTGGGTAAACAACCTGCTTGTACGCTTGCTGCACAGACATCCAAAACGGTGGTGGTACACCTGAACATTAAAACATAAAAGAAACAAAAAGGTTGTATGCCTGTACAACTTCAGCAACACACTGGAGGGAATCTATCCCTCTATAAGCCAAGATCAATTCATCACAAGATGAGGTGTTTGTTCCTTAACCACCTTTCTCTCTCTTTTCTCCCACTCAACAAGCAGCTTCCTCAGAAATACAGCTGCTTGGAGTTTGAGTGGTCAAAGAGCCCGCTGGGTCACATGGTGTTGGCACTTTCAACCAATCAACAACACCAACAATAGTCTCTGGGATGCTTTAGCCGTCTTGCATTACCTGCGGCCTCCTGTGTACTACAGCCACGGTTACCCATGACAGCTCGTTGCATTCATAATCCTAGCGCTCGCTAGACGCTACGTACGAAGAGCCTGATACGGCCGTGGGACTGAATAGACCACGTCCCTCCTAACCGTTCTTAACGCTCAGGTTAAGACACGTGATTCTTGAGAAACACAAGCTTCCGACATCCGTGTGGCTAAAATGACAGTACAGTTACTTACACCCGCTGTGCCGAGACGAGAATCTATACGTCCCAGAAGAATAGTATTATATCGTCACTGTCGGGCATAAACCTTGTATCTCCAAGTTTCAAATTTGTACTTTTTTTTCGCAAAGTAAAGTAGTGAAAACAGCAGATCTACAAGCACACAACGCCTCGCACCGCGAGTTGTTGTGTGCTTGTAGATCGGCTGTTTTCACTAGTTTAAATAATTTTTAAAATGATAAATAAAAAACAAACAGTTTTGGACATACAAGGTTTCCACCCGACAACGACGATATTTAACCTATAATATAGAGTAGGTCCTAGTCATGTGCCTGGCGGGTGCTCCAGAGATATTCAACACTATCCTCACTGCTCTACAAACCCAGAGATATTCAACACTATCCTCGCTGCTCTGCAAACCCAGAGATATTCAACACTATCCTCACTGCTCTACAAACCCAGAGATATTCAACACTATCCTCGCTGCTCTGCAAACCCAGAGATATTCAACACTATCCTCACTGCTCTACAAACCCAGAGATATTCAACACTATCCTCGCTGCTCTGCAAACCCAGAGATATTCAACACTATCCTCGCTGCTCTACAAACCCAGAGATATTCAACACTATCCTCGCTCCTCTGCAAACCCAGAGATATTCAACACTATCCTCACTGCTCTACAAACCCAGATATTCAACACTATCCTCACTGCTCTGCAAACCCAGAGATATTCAACACTATCCTCGCTGCTCTACAAACCCAGAGATATTCAACACTATCCTCGCTGCTCTGCAAACCCAGAGATATTCAACACTATCCTCGCTCCACTGCAAACCCAGAGATATTCAACACAAGCAGCTGGTTCACATTTCTTCTTGCCATCCTTCAGACTCATTCATGGTCAACCTTAATCTTTGAAAACAAATGTACGACTAGGTTTGCTGCCCCCTGCTGCTGGCAGGTGGTGGTGGTGGGGTTCAGAATGATGGCAAAGACATTATAATCAATTTAAGCAGTGAAACTACAAAGCAAAACGGTCTGATTCCAAGGCAACAGTGACTCAAAGAGTTAAAACAGGAACAAAATACCCCCCCCCCCCCAAAAAAAAAAAAGATAAAACAAAATAAGTGATTGTTTCACACATTCTCCTCATGGTCTTCATCACCAGCATTGCGTAACCATGGTGATGTTGACGTTCTACCTGAGACTGACTGAGAGGAACACAAAACACTCTGGCTTCACCGTGATGTTATGGCTGTTCTAACCTGGAACAGAGATCTGCAACGCTCTGAAGGCCAGGGACCCCTTAGAGAGAGATGAAGCAGGGACCCCTTAGAGAGAGAGAGATGAAGCAGGGACCCCTTAGCGAGAGAGAGAGATGAAGCAGGGACCCTTTAGCTGAGAGAGAGATGAATTAGGGACCTCTTAGCAGAGACAGAGATGAAGCAGGGACCCCTTAGCGAGAGAGAGATGAAGCAGGGACCCCTTAGCGAGAGAGAGAGATGAAGTAGGGACCCCTGAGAGAGATGAAGCAGGGACCCCTTAGCATAGAGAGAGACTACATATTGACATCAAACCACTGAAACCCTCAACACTGTGTAAACTTGAGCTTTGGCTTCAGGCACACCGTCTGCTCTTCTTCTACACCAAACCTCGTAGCCGAACATATCTGATCTACAAGCTGTATTTACGGCCCAGACTAGGGAAGCGAGGGTTCAAGTGGTTCATGTAAAATAAAAATATAAAACACGCTTCTCATTTACATGACGGTCCAGCTGAGCACAGGTTCACGTCCAATGCTGGGCCAGATGCTGGACAAACGCTGTCTCCAATGACCTCGAGGTTAGAAGCCAGCACTTCATTCCTGGCCGTGTCACTTCTAAACATTCAGCAGGTTGATTGCTACGTACTGTAGGTCTGTCTGTCTGTCTGTCTGTCTACCTGGGATACCACCAGTCCTCCTCCTCCAAACAGAACAATCTCACATCGATGTACTCCTCACTGTCCCTGTTCAGAAGCTCCTACTATATCGTCGTTGTCCGGGGGAAACCTTTGTATGTCCAAAACTCTTCGTTTTGCATTTATCATTTCAAAAACGATTCAAACTAGTGAAAACAGCTGATCTACAAGCACACAACGCCTCGCACCGCGAGGCGTTGTGTGCTTGTAGATCGGCTGTTTTCACTACCTTTGAGCGACCGCCTTGTATGATGAAGCAGGGCTTCACTTAGCGAAAAAACAAACTTGGAGATACGAGGTTTCTGCCCGACAGTGACGATATTCTAAGTGTCTTCCGTACACAGGAGAATGTTCCTCAGAGCATCGTATATATACAGTACATCCATCATCGCCTCTCCCTGACGGAGCCAGCTCTGAATGCCTTTCACCGGCAGCTACAGGTTCTAAAGCTTCAATCTAAAAACACCCAGCACACCCAAACACCTGCAGCTCAGAGACTGAAGGATGTGGAGCACAGAGAGACCCACGAGAAGGAGGAGCACAGACTGAGGATGGAGGCAGCAGATCCAGCACCTGAACATTAAAACATAAAAGAAACAACAAGGTTGTATGCCTGTACAACCTCAGCAACACACTGGAGGGAATCCATCCCTCTATAAGCCAAGATCAATTCATCACAAGATGAGATGTTTGTTCCTTAACCACTTTTCTCTCTCTTTTCTCCCACTCAACAAGCAGCTTCCTCAGAAATACAGCTGCTTGGAGTTTGAGTGGTCAAAGAGCCCGCTGGGTCACATGGTGTTGGCACTTTCAACCAATCAACATCATCAACAATAGTCTCTGGGATGCTTTAGCCGTCTTGCATTACCTGCGGCCTCCTGTGTACTACAGCCACGGTTACCCCATGACAGCTCGTTGCATTCATAATCATAACGCTCGCTAGACGTACGCCACGTACGAAGAGCCTGACACGGCTGTGGGACTGAATCAAACACGTCCCTCCAAACCGTTCTTAACGCTCAGGTCAAGACGCTCGGTACAGTTACACCCGCTGTGCAGACCTGCATAGACCTTGTTCACATCCAGAAGCTCAACTCTTCCATCGATGACTACGAGACCGCAGACGTTCTCAACTACAGCTGGAAGAGAAGGAGAGACTGGAGGAGGAGTGGCATGTCTTTGACGGGGAGAAGAGGAGAGGAACTTCACTGTTCTGATAGTAAACATTGCTACAGTGTGTGTTCAGTAACAGTGGTCCACCCGTCTCTGCAGCTCTTTCTAATAAACAGGAGGTTTATGAGGAAAAGGTCGCTATCACACAAAGACCATCTCTGAGGCCACTCCTGTCCAAGACCCCTGATCTACAACCTTTCATAACCTGAAATAGACCATCCACGAGCACACAAACGTGTCACATTGCGGCACGTTGTAGGCTTGTAGATCTGCTGACTCCACTGTTTTGTCGTTCTATGTAACCACCTCCCGAGCAGCAAGGGCCAGCCGTAGAGAATGGAGACAAAACGCAGAACCCTTGAAATAAATTAACACCACGGCCCCACGGTTCCCTTTAGCTCTGGTAGTGGTAAAATAAAGCATTATAACAGCCTAGCTATAAATATAACTGCCACCTTCTCTAAAGGACTTACAAACTCTGCGGGTTACGGACCGACGTTCGTCATTTGCGTTAACCGTGAGATGGCCCCGCGACGTTTAGCAGCTGGCGTGTAGAAGTAAGGAATGCGAGCAGTTCCTATGCGCAATGCCCAAAGACAGGTAGTATATGCCAGTGGTTCTCAACCTTTTCAGGTCGTGACCCCCGAAATAATCATATTTGAACGGCACCCTGACGAGCACTAAGAGTTGAGGCATTACATTTTGTATAACACGGTTTTATTGTGAAAATAGCCGATCTACATGCTCACGAGGCGTTGTGAGCATGTAGATCTGCTATTTTCACAATTTCTGCCTCTAATATTTGACAATTTGGCCAATGCTGAATTTGTCATTTCAGAGGTATTAACAAAATCAATAACCAAAGACAATGCATAGCCATTTTTTTCCAGGACCTTCCAGGACCCTTGATCAATTCCAAAACTTTTCCAGTAATTTCATGACCGTGGGAACCCTGTACAAACAATGACTGTAACCCTCAATGAGAAATATGGTCTAGAACGAACGGTCTGTCTGTCTGTCTGTGTAAATTCAGTGCATTCCTTCTCAGCCGTTCATTCCTAGCAGTAACAGACAGTACGGGGTGTCAGTCAGTTCATTCCTAGCAGTAACAGACAGTACGGGGTGTCAGTCAGTTCATTCCTAGCAGTAACAGACAGTACGGGGTGTCAGTCAGTTCATTCCTAGCAGTAACAGACAGTACAGGGTCAGTCAGTCCACATTAAGGGAATCCTAACCTTTGATGAAGGTGGAAACATCGACACGTGAGGATGGGAGCAACTTCTCCATTCAGCACGCAAAGATTATGTTTATTAAAAAATAAAAAGCCAAACCCAGAACTCTGTGTTGGTTCCACGTAAAGCACAACTCTTCATGATATCGTTAACGATCTAGAACAGCTGATGTCAGCGTTACTAAACCCGCTATCATTTCTGTACAGATCATACAACGCACAAACACTTATCCAAGAGATCTGAGTCGGTTCCATCACATTTTGGAACCAGGTTTTATCTACACTGTCAGAGCGGGTTATATGGACTTCACACCTGCTGTGCAATTACAACCCCAGTGGTTCTGAAAACCTTTACATTTCAAAGGTCCATTTGGTTCCATATGTACACTCTCAGAGTAACAGGACTGTCAGGGTCCAGTTAAGGAACAGGACTGCTGAGAGGGAATGGTTAAGAACCCAACCCTAAGGTGAGGGAATCCAAAGGACAGGAGAAATAATCTGTGTGATGTCATAATAATAATAATCTGTGTGATGTCATAATAATAATAATCTGTGTGATGTCATAATAATAATAATAATCTGTGTGATGTCTCTCAGCATAATCATAATAATAATCTGAAGTCTCACAGTAACAACAACCTCTCCTGGTCAGAGCGTCCTGCTTCGTACAGGAGATTCTAAAGCAACAACATGTGAGTTCCTAAACTACGGTGCATCTTCACAAACATACAAGCTTATCTAGAGAGCTGACGGTGTGTGTGCAGCGCGCGTGCGAGGTACTGTAGGGCATTCACCAAATATTAGAATATCAAAGTCACTATTCGACGTTGTTCACTGAAGTCGAATATTTGCTTTCTTAAATTTTTTATTGTTTTGTCTTAAAAAAAAAAATATATATATATATATATATATATATATATATATATTTCTTCATGGTTTATAAAGTTTGGCTAGATAGGAAGTCATTAGAACCCTGACAAGCACTTGGAATTGTAGGTATTACATTTAATGTGACTCGGTTTCCGCAGATAAATATTGTGAAAATAGCAGATCTACATGCTCACAACGCCTCATGTTCGCCTCTTTCTTACTTAATATTTGACAGTTCGGCCAGTCCTGTCGAATATTCGACTATTGGAATACTTTGAGGTGGAATAATTGGAATAATAAAAACCACTATTGGTGAATGCCCTGCGTGAGGAGGTGCTGATCCTTCTCCCTGCATGTTCCCCACATCAGATTCATCCTGACATCCCCGTTCCTGGGACTAGATGTCATTATAGATCAACATGTTCTAAAATGTTCAAACATCAAAAGAAAAAAGAGAGAAATGCAGATCTACAGGCTGCCAACATGTTGTGGTGCGACACATCATCAGCTGGTAGATCGGCTTCCAATATCCGCTGTACGACAAAAGGTACGGAGCCGTCAGCGAGTTAGCGCTGAACGTGGCCGTTCTCACGCCTTTCTTAAAGAAACGGATGCTTTCCACACCACACTAAACATGGTTCAATTCACAACCCTGCTAGCAAGACTCCCTGAAGATTCTCATTTCAAAAAAGAAAAGAAATAGAAACAAGTTGGTGCCAAGGGATTTTGCTGGGGACCCCTCAAGGACCCCGGGCCCCACCCTGATGAGAAGCACTGCTCTAGCCGGTGGACACGTGCACGAGCATCAGTAGAAACATCACCCATCGACCGAATGGACAGACACTCAGACAAAGAGCACAGATTTAAAATAAAGTATATCAGTGGTTCCCAATCTTTCCTGGATAAGGCCCACCCATCTGACCACCCAACAGAGCGGTGGTGGGGGTGGGCCGCTGGGGGGGGGGGGGGGGGGGGATGCATTTTCAGAGCATGTTTTCTTTTAATGATCAATTAATGATGGATGGATTATGTTCAGACTAGGGTATTAACGACTTGTGATTTTTGCAAGTCGACTCGACTCAGTAAAAAAGTTGAGTTGAAGTCGACTTTATCGTTTGATGACGTCATCACATACGACCCCCCAATTATTTTGGGGGTCCCCAGATGATTAACTTAATGTGAAACATTGTTTTCTCTCTCCACAGTAAACAAACCAACATAAAGTTTAAGTGTATAGAGGGTATCTGCACATTTCTGAAGTGACGATTTAAGGACTTTTTAATACCTCTAAAATGTCAAATTAAACATTGTCCAAAGTGTAAAATATTAGAGGCAGAAATTGTGAAAATAGCAGATCTACATGCTGAGCATGTAGATCTGCTATTTTCACAATAGGACTTTTTTTTTTTTTTTTTTTACTTCGATTTTCTACTTCCTCTGGTGGGAGTCGACTTGTGTAAAGAAGTCGACTTGTCGAATTTTTCGTTAATGCCCTGGTACAGACTTGGATGGATTGAACTAATGCAGCTTTTAAGTTCCTGTGTATTTGGTGTCACAAGGGATAACAAGGTTCTAAAAATAAAATACCAAGTCATTTTTTTAATAGTTTCGTAATATCATTAAAATCTGGTAATTATTATTTTTTTCTTTTGGGGGGGGGGGGGGGGGGGGGGGGGGGCCTCAGTAGGGATGAGACGATATGAACATTGTCTCATGTCACGATTATTGTGGCAGAATTAACTGCGATCAGCAATAATTGTCGCCATAATCTTAAATGTTATGCTTAAAACTTAAAAATCACACTTTTGTTGAAACCACTTGAACCCCCAGCGTCCCTGTTCTGAAAAAATAGCAGATCTACAAGCTCACAACACGTTAAAACATTTGCAGATTGGCTATTTTAGGTGAATGGATTTGTGAGGTGAAATAAGAGCGTACCAAATGCACTCTCTACAGGTGGGTTTGTAAATCTGTCTCATCAGAGGGTTCAAGAGGCTCTGAATTCACAGATCAACAAAAGCCAGCTCATCCTGGTTTTTAAATTATCACGATAAACGATATTGATAGCGATTATCCTCCCATCCCGTCGCTGGAAAAAAAAGAGAAAACTAATCATGACAACACCCCCCCCCCCCCCCTCCCCTCCAGCCATGAGCAGAACGATTATAATAATAATAATATTATTATGGTTGAATTTAAATATTACACAGAGCGTTGAACAGGCAAGAGGAAAACACTGAACAGAAAATACTAAACAAAACAAAAACAAGACAGTTCTATTCACAGAGTGGGAAGTGGAAGAAGGGGAAAAAAGAAGAAAAGAAAAAAAATCCAACATATCAAAAGAGTGTGTGTGTGTGTGTGTGTGTGTGTGTGTGTGTGTGTGTGTGTGTGTGACTGACATCAAAGAGGTTCTGAGTCAGGCTGAAACCTCAGGACCAAACAAGACCCTCCCGGACCCCAGGGTGTTATAACCACATGAACCCTAGCGTCCCATCTCCTGGGGGGATCCTAGTTCATCTACTAGCTTTAACCCTAGCGTCCCATCTCCTGGGAGGATCCTAGTCCATCTACTAGCTTTAACCCTAGCATCCCATCTCCTGGGAGGATCCTAGTCCATCTACTAGCTTTAACCCTAGCATCCCATCTCCTGGGAGGATCCTAGTCCATCTACTAGCTTTAACCCTAGCGTCCCATCTCCTGGGAGGATCCTAGTTCATCTACTAGCTTTAACCCTAGCATCCCATCTCCTGGGAGGATCCTAGTCCATCTACTAGCTTTCAGAGAAGACATTTAGCGCCCATTTATGGTCACAGAAAAAACCCACTACACAACCCAGGGTTAAATCATTCACAAATAATGATCACTAAATGATTTAGATCAGGGGTCTTCAACGTTCTCAGGCCAAGGACCCTTAGTTGAGAGAGAGATGAAGCAGGGACCCCCACAACCTGTTCATAGATTCCATATAGCTTCATTCAGCACAATCATCAGTGTATTTTGGATTCATGTCAATTTGTGTTTTTCAGATGTTTAACCACTTGAACTGTCAATATTTAATAAACTTGACCCTTTCACTCTGTACTTAGTCTGCTCTTTTTCCCCTCTACACCAAACCTCTTTGCCGAAAATAGTGGATCTACAAGCTCACAACGCTCCGCAGCGCTTGCAATCCGCTATTTCCCTATTTTTGGCTAAAGTTCTCAGAATTTGGACTCTGGGTTCAAGTGGTTAATATAGAAAAGGAGAGAAAAAAGATTTCTATCACACAAAGATTTGGAGGACCCCCTGTAGTAACTCTGAGGACCCCCTAGGGGTCCCGGACCCCCTGTTGAAGACCCCTGATCTAGAGTTAAGATATGGCTACCAGGGAAAATGCAGGGGGAAGAATTGGTAAACTGATGGGATTTGCATAATTTATGTTTTTATATTTCATCATATATATAAAGAAAGTGTAATAATGATAAAACCCTGGGGGGGGGGGGGGGGGGGGGGGGGTAGTTACTGGCCCGGTTTAGGAGGGGCATCTCATCCCAGGGGTCGGGTCGTGGTCTTGTTTGGCCATATAATATATATAATCTATAATATATATTTTAGGCTGTGTTGTTGTTGTTATGGTTGGTTGTGGTGGTGGTTTTGGCGCCCCCTCCTGGCTACAGTGCCATGCTGAAGGAGTGCAGCTCGCGGGTGAAGTGCTGTGTGGGCTCGGCCAGCACGGTGGCGGGGTCCAGGGCGGGGTGCCACGCCCGGCCCAGGCCCAGAGACACCTCCTTCACCAGGTGGTGCACCGGGTCGCCCTCCACGTACACGCTCTGCTCAGGGTCGAAGTCGATGCTCTCCTCAGACACGGCCAGCACGCGTAGGCTGGAGCCACGCAGCCGCGAGATGGCCACCAGGTTGTGGGAGAACACGATGTAACCTGGAGGGAGGGGGGGGGGGGGGGGAGAGAGAGAGAGAGAGAGAGAGAGAGAGAGAGAGGGAGGGAGGGGGGGAGAGAGAGAGAGAGAGAGGGAGAGAGAGAGAGAGAGAGAGAGAGGGAGGGAGGGGGAGGGAGAGAGAGAGAGAGAGAGAGGGAGAGGGAGAGGGAGAGAGAGAGAGAGAGAGAGAGGGAGGGAGGGAGGGAGAGAGAGAGAGAGAGAGAGAGGGAGGGAGGGAGGGAGAGGGAGAGGGAGAGGAGAGAGAGAGAGAGAGAGAGAGAGAGAGAGAGGTAGTTTAAACTTCTAGGAGTGGCTGAAATCCTTGCCGGACACATGGAGGGTGGATAAAGTCAGACCTAGTAAAGGCATGAAGACAATCGCGTACTGAGAAAAGCCTGCATTTGCACAATGCACAGCTATTAATTTGTCACTACAGTGCTCAAAATAAACTGTACTAAAACAAATACTTTGTAGCTTACTGTGCTTAAAAAAGGGAAAACTTTGTAACTTTGCTAAAAAGAAAAACGTACTGAGAAAGCTATTCATTTATTTAATTATGCTGCGTGTATTATTGTAATGGATCAGTAGGTAGTAAGTACAGTATTGCTTTGCACTAAGAGCACTATTATGCACTTTCATACTTAAGATTATTGAGAGAGGCGTTTCCGCGAGGCGGGTCTTAACTCAAGCCTGGTGGGTTTAGGAATCACGCGCTCCTAATAGTTCATGATGTTCTTCTTCTGCACTGCTGCTGAGCAGGGAGAAAATGTAGCAGAGCCAAACGCCAAATGAAATGTGACATACACACTTGTATACTCATTAGTAATACACATTATACTCATTAGTAATACACATTATACTCATTAGTAATACACATTGTTCAATATATCGTGAGTTACCTGACTGAACTGAAATGTATTTTCAGACCGTGTCCCAGTTTTTGTTTTTTGAAACATGGCACACCAATATCTGAGGTGTTTCCCTGAAGTTCTGAACGGCCTTCACTGAATGTGTGTGCGCCGATCCATGCTTCATTTTATAGACGCATCTTCTGAAGTAACTGCTTTTTAGTTTGGAGATCACTGGACTAGCGTTTTGACGACTTTGTCATTCACACCGCGGCCATCGCTACACCTCCCAGGGGGCGCTAAACTCACCGTGTATGACCAGTACGGCCACTAGGGGGCGCTAAACTCACCGTGTATGACCAGCACGGCCACCAGGGGGTGCTAAACTCACCGTGTATGACCAGCACGGCCAGCTGTGTGCACCTCCAGGCCAGCAGCACCAGGGGGTGCTAAACTCACCGTGTATGACCAGTACAGCCACCAGGGGGTGCTAAACTCACCGTGTATGACCAGTACAGCCACTAGGGGGTGCTAAACTCACCGTGAATGACCAGTACAGCCAGCTGTGTGCACCTCCAGGCCAGCAGCACCAGGGGGTCCTCGTTACGGTTGCCGCTCAGGTCGGGGAAGTCGGCGTCGTCCCTCATGAGCAGGAAGTGAGTCAGCGTCTTGTTGTACTGCTGGGAGATGAGCTCCAGGGCCGCGGCCGACACCGCAGTACCGTAGCTGTCCAGGTGGAGGCGCTGCAGGGGCAGCGAGGGCTTCAGGACCCGCAGCAGCTCTGAGCTGTCCACCTCCAAGGCCATGAGGTAGACACGCAGGTTGGAGCTCACACGCACCTGATGATTATATTATATCAAACATATAATTTCCCGAATGTCTGTCTGAGTGAGTGTCTGTCTGTCTGTCTGTCTGAGTGAGTGTCTGTCTGTAACAGCGTTTCTCCTCAGTGGCTGGAGCAATTGATCTGAAATCGCATCACCATTCGCATATGAACACACCTGACATAACTGTGAAGCCCGTTTGTCACTTTCACAAATCATATGCTGTATATTACTATTTTTATGGTGTATCTACTATCTATTCTGCATCTAGCATGAGGCGCATCTATTCTGCATCTAGCATGAGGCAACATGTTTAACCAGCTCTGTGTGGGTGTGTGTGTGTGTGTGTGTGTGTGTGTGTGTGTGTGTGTGTGTGTGTGTGTGTGTGTGTCAGATGTTGTCCAAAAATGATGCAGATCGGTACACAGTATCTCTGTAGCCATTAAACGAAACGGGTATTTCTTACATTGATGCTCCTACATATTAGCATGCAAGCACCAGTTAAAGTTACTTTCCATCCCTCATATACTGTGTGCACAGTGCACATCCCATAACCCACACACATCATTTCGGAGATCATATCTTTGAACGGGTAAGGGCTAGTTATATTATATTAAAGCTTGGCTAGATAGGAAGTCATTAGAATGAGTTGTCAATGCCCCTGGTGGATGAATTTGGACCTTCTCGCTGTGAGGCGGCAGCTCTACTGACTGCACCACCGTGCCCCCTGTAGTCACCATTATTAATAAAGAGTAGAGTGAGTGGTTTACCAGGGCCTTCCAGTCGTCCTCGGTGGCGGTTCCCTCCAGGGGTTTGAACTCCAGGGCGGCGCCGTTGAGCAGCAGAGAGAGGCGATGCAGGGGGGTGCGCTGGGGGTCCGCCAGCAGGGAGCACAGCTCAGAGCTCAGGTCAGAGAAGTCCAGGGCCAAGGACCGCAGGGAGGAGAGACGACCCAGCTCTGAGGGAGAGATGAGGGGAGCTGAGAGAGAATGAGAGAGAGAGAGAGAGAGAGGTTAACTGTTAGAGAACGCAGGGAGGAGAGACGACCCAGCTCTGAGGGGGAGATGAGGGGAGCTGAGAGAGAATGAGAGAGAGAGAGAGAGAGAGAGAGAGAGAGAGAGAGAGAGACAGAGAGGTTAACCATCAGAGAACGCAGCCCGGAGAGACGACCTAACTCTGAGGGGGAGATGAGGGGAGCTGCCAGGGAGACAGAGAGAGAGAGAGAGAGAGAGAGAGAGAGAGAGAGAGAGAGAGAGAGAGAGAGGTTGTTGAGATGAGGGGCTCTGCCATAGTGTTCATTTCATTGACTAAAACGAAGATGAAAAATGCTAGTCGACTACCTTTTTTTTCACTGACGAAAACGAAATAAATAAAATAGATAAAACTTAAGCTGATGACTAAGAAAGACTAAATGTACTGACAATTTTGTCAACAAATTAAAAACTAGAAACAACCTAAGCCCTGATTTTTAATGGACAAGCAAATAAACTCAGAAAAATTCAGTTTAGGATTTTATCAAAGGCCAAGCCTTTTTTATCTTTTGTGGATTTTGAAAAAGTGATTCATGCTTTTATTACCACTCGCCTTGACTACTGCAATGCACTTTATTTGGGGGTTTAGTTCGCCATGGCGGCCTTCATAGGTTACAGTTGGTTCAAAATGCGGCTGCTCGCCTTTTGACAGGCACCAGAAGGTGTGAGAACATTTCCCCTGTGCTGGCTTCACTCCACTGGCTCCCTGTGCACTTTAGATTTTATTGTTTGTTTTTAAATCTTTTCATGTCCCCAAAAGGACATTGAGGTCAGCAGGCAAGCTGCTGCTGGGGGTCCCTAGATTCAATCTGGTTCATAGGGGGGATGGAGCCTTCTCTGTGGCTAGTCTGGGACCACTTCACTTTTCGGGCTTGTAACCGGTCTGGAGCGAAAACCACAACACGTCATGTTGCAGTCCTCATAGGACTACAATTTGCCGGAAAGATCAAACCGAATTCAGTTCCAAAATATTCCCCTGCGCTCAAAAACATACTTTTAGGGCCTACCCAATAAACTCCTTCGTGCGGTGTAGTTTTGCTTTTGAAAAATGAGTTTGGTATATGCATCTTTTAGTCCAACTCTTAGCGACTGGCAAGACTACACTAGGCTACTGGAGCATTTTAATAGGGATTGGGGAAACAAATGGAGGGAACCAAATCAAAGCAACGCCGCTTCTTCTAGTGGTTTCTGCGCTTTAGGCAGAAACCAAGCGGCCATGTTGTGAACGAACACCAGGCTTTCCCCCAGAAAGCCTGGTTGGTTAGTCTGGGGCTGCCCCTAAGCTCTGGAATGAACTCCCCCTCACTATCAAACTGGGACCCTCACTCTCTGTTTTTAAAACCTGTCTTAAAACACATTTTTATTCCCAAGCTTTTAATCCAAAGTGAGTTTTATCTGTTTCTAGTTTTTGAGTTTCTATTTTATGCCTATTTGTGTTTTTATGTTTATCTTTGTTTTTAGTTCTGATTTGCTGTGATTCTTGTACCTTATTGTTGTCCCCAGGACACTTTCTGTAAAGCACTTTGGTCAACTCGCACCTGTGCGAGTTGCACCTGGCTTGTTCATTGCCACTGTTTGGCTGTGACACACGTTACCTGCTCCTTGGATCGTTTTGCTCCAGTCGTTTATGTTTCTTATTCTGCCCTGTGTGGTGTACCTAAGTTCTATTCCTGCGACCCCTAAAGTGAGTCCTGTGATGTTTTATCCTGTGAATTACAGTAAAGTTTAAGTTTGTTCGCAACCCCACTCTCTCTGCATCATGATTCCACTTTCCTGGTTTTCTGGGCTCCATGCGTAACAGGTGGTTCTGACCAGACAATGTTAGGCTGTGCTGGGATAACCAGGTGTTGTCTTGTTGTAGCCTACTGTACTGTTGTACTGGGTTGGTTGAACTACAATCATTGGTTCTATAACCAGGTGTGGTCTTGTTGTACTGTATTGTACTGTATTCCTTAAAATTGTGTTTTTCATCAAAAGTATGACAGAAAATGCTATGTGAAATAATTATAGATAAGATGGATAATATGTTCTATATTATTTGCTGGCAAAAAATGTAAAGGGGTAAAATAATTGTCCTGATTAAAGCTAGACTAAAAGGCTCGACACTTAGTCGACTAAAACTTGACTAAATAAAGACAGGTTGACTAAATGTGATAAAATAATTGAAACTGGACTAACACTGACATTAAATAAAGAAAAGGCTCATTAACACTTCATAACACTACTCTGCCATGAGCGAGAGAGATACAGAGAGAGACAGTGTAAATGTTAGGGCCAGGCCTCCACCAAAAATATGTCAAAAAATGAACCAGGGTGAATTGGGCGTCCGACACCGGCACCGCCGGCACCCTTCATTCATTAAAAAGGGAAAGTTCCCAGCGTTGACGCTGACGTGACGTCGATGGCTGCAGTGGAGCCTGGGGGTCTGAGACATGAGG
>NW_027665065.1:0-45206 GCF_963921795.1 Nannobrachium achirus
CCCCTCTTTCCATGCCTCTATTCAGAAACACCCCTACGAAACATCCCTATTCAGAAATACCCCCACTGAGGTTAGGGTTAGGGTTGAGGTTAGGTTTAGGTGACACCTCCATTTAGAATAATGGAAGTCAATCTTCTGAATAGCAATGTTTCTGAATGAGGCATCTTATGCTGAAATAATTGCCCTCACTGTGAAAATAGCCGACCTCCAAACTCAAATATTTTCACCAAAATGCCCTTTCAGAAATGTCAGCCCCTGCCTCTCTAGTATTCTCTGCACGTCCCTGCTCTCGCTCTCCCTCCCTCTCTTATTCTCTACTCTCTCTCCCTCTCCCCACCCTCGTGATTTTCCACTCCCGCGGGCATCAGGGGATGCCAGTCCTCAGGGTGAGATAGATGACAGAGAGAGAGAGAGAGCGGGGTTACACAGGGGACAGATTGAAGGGGACCGAGGCCTGTTTGTGAACTCTCCTTCTGAGCGCCGATGCCAGCAGGCACGCTGTGCTGTTTTATAGGGCTGGAGAAATGAAAAGAGGAGGAGAGAGAGAGAGTATCTGTATCGATATGACCCTGTGTCTCTTCTCATCTGGGTGGAAGCCTCGCACTGTACTGATAGGTATTGTGTTATGGTTCATATCATCTTTTTATCAATACATATTGATGACCAACTGACCACCTCACCTTAAAGGGGAAGACCACCCATTTTCAATATTGAACTATGTCATTAATATACCTTAGAGGAGTTGTGTGGAAATAAAAAAAGGTTCCCCCTCTTCTGTGTTGCCTAGAACTGGAGGATTGATTTTTGGGTTTGTATTGTAAAGTACAATGTGTGATGTCATCAAGTTGTAATTTACAATACAAACCCCAAAATCAATCCTCCAGTTTTAGGCAACACAGAAGAGGGGGAACATTTTTTTTATTTCCACACAACTCCTCTAAGGTATATTAATGACATAGTTCAATATTGAAAATGGGTGGTCTTCCCCTTTAAGGCACAGTGGCTGTGTCCTGCCATAATGCCATGTGCAGCATTTACAAGGCCAGGCTTTTGTCTGGTAGAACTGAGGCCTTATCTACTGCCATGGAGCCTGTACCAAAAAACAATGAGAATTGTTTTGGTTTATAAGGCTCAGCCTGGTGTCATGCAGACACCAGTGAAGGACATCTCTTCAGGAACCTATGGACTCTTTGCTACTGTATATGGACTCTTTGTCTTGTCATTTGTGGACAAGAAACATATCCTGTGAACTGTTGAAACGTCATCCACTGACTGACCAAATGACCATACTTATACTCATGTCAAAACATCATTTGTCAGAGAGAGCACAAACCAACCATAATTTCTGTACTGTACCTGTCTTGAATTCTCTCTCTCAAGTAAACATTCCATTCTCACTCTGAATCACTCTCCTGTCTTATTTCTGTGTGATGGATTAATGTATCTCATAGGGGAATAAGAAGGTGTTGTTGTTTACAAATAATATATTTATCAAAATGTACGTACCGTACGTCCATAACTGTTAATTTTCAGAATAGGTCACCATGATACCCAAAAGACGGCTTTTGATGCTTCAGATTTTGTGTGACACTGCATTACTAAAGAGCACTACAAGTTATTGCGACTGTCAGGTCGCAGTTAGTATCAGTAAGACGCCTCAGGGCGCTAAAGGGCGAGGTCACGCCATATCTTAGCCATCTGGCCAGTGATGTATCGGACCATATGGTCCGTATATGGATATATGCTGTGAGACCCAAACATGCTTACTCAGTTATTCGTTATACGTCTATCACATCTGACATCATACATACAATCCCTTTTATGCCCATATATGGAGATCCCGAGTATCTGACATCACATGTCACCTGTGATGTCACAGTGATGTTTCAGGGGAACCACAGTGTCAGGCGGTACCTGTCCGGACGGACACATATGGACAAGCTGTGACGGTTCTGATAGTAAACTGCGACCTACGGCACAAAAAACGACCAGCTCATGTCAGTCAGTCACGCCTCATGTCACACTCCATATATGGCCATTCATTCACACCCATTGACTTGAATGGAGGAAAATTAAAATGTAAGACGGAATTCATGTTCAAGTGTTACTCGCGTCACGGCAACCACACTTGCAAATTAATTCTGTCCATGTTCCTTTTTATGCCCATATATGGAGATCCCCAGCTGATGTCATCAATATTAAGCCCATATCTGGGAATTCCCATATACATATTGTGTCAGTCGCATGATAATAAGCGAGTCACGCTCGAAAGTGAATTCTGTCCTTGTTCCTTTTATGCCCATATATGAAGATTGTATGTCCATATATGGACACTGTGACATCACCTCTATAGGGGGAGGTCGCTTCTCGCCCCTTAGGGCGTCTTACTAGTAGATATGGAGATAAGAGGTTTCTGCTCAACGCCAAGTATTTGTACACACACGCACACACACACGCACACACACGCATGCACGCACGCACGCACGCACGCACGCACACACACACACACACACACACATATGGGTGCGTAGAATTTTGCCCAGTACCAAATGCGGTAAAACATTTTTTCTTCTATTTACTGGTATTTTCCTGTGCTCCGTACTTTTGACAGGTGATCTTTTATATCTCAGAGACATTTTGCACACAGGCTTATCTTATCTTGACCAAGGTTCCGCCAAGGACTTATTAAATTGGGCAGATTTTCTCTTTTCTTTGTACAAATGATTTGCATCCCCCCTCCCCTCCCCTGCTCTCTCCCTCTCTCTCTCTCTCTCTCTCTCTCTCTCTCTCTCTCTCTCTCTCTCTCTCTCTCTCTCTCTCTCTCTCTCTCTCTCTCTCTCTCTCTCTCTCTCTCTCTCTTCATCTCTCTCTCTCTCTTCATCTCTCTCTCTCTCTCTCTCTCTCTCTCTCTCTCTTTTTTTTTCCCCAACTACATTTTGGCTATTTTCTTCTTGAGCTGTGGTTGGTATGTATAACGTCACTGTCGGGCAGAAACCTCGCATCTCCCAAGTTTCACATTTGTACATGTTTTCGCAAAGTAAAGCCCTGCTTCATCATACAAGGCCGTCACACAAAGCGGTGCGAGGCGTTGTGTTGCTTGTAGATCGGCTGTTTTCACCACTTTCAATTTAAATCATTTTTTAAATGATAAATACAAGACAAACGTTTTTTGGACATACAAGGTTTTCACCCGACAACGACGCTATGTTCCTCTTGAGCTGTGGTTGGTATAAGTTTAATCAAGGCCATGGCAAAAAAGAAAGAAAGGTCAAGACTTTGTGACGGCTGCTGCCAATTCCCCTCTTAACGACATCCCAGAGAGCAGAATTGGCAGCCGTCACAAAAGAACCTGACCTTTCTTTATTTTGCCTTTTGCCTTGATTATGTGCGTTCGGTCCATTTAGCTTTAAGAAGCAAAAAAAAAAGAAATAGTCCAATATAAAATGTAAGAAACAAAAAAGAAACATGACGGGTGCCTAATTAAAAAACGTGTCCCCTTGACGTGAACGTTGTCAAAGATGTCGTGGCTATTGTTTCTCGGCGGCTAAATGAGATCCTTGAGCGGCGTCCAAGTCTTCTTTCATCTGAGCGTGGGACTCGTTCATGCAAATGATGTGCGGGGGAATAATCCAGAATAACGGAAGGCTGTGGAAAATCCTCGGAAGTGTTCATTTTTCGTCTTCAAAAACTATGACGAAAAATGTTCGTCGACTATGACTAAAATATGACGGAATCTAAATGAAATGTTATTTAAAAGACTATGACTAAACTCACTTGCTGTCAAAATTGGGCGCGTAGTGATGTTTCGATTGCCGTTGTTTGGAGCGGCCAGTAGTCCGAATCGCGAACCTGCCGTCGCGAACGCTAACCTGCCGACACAGGTGAATTCTAACCTGGTGAATAAGTCTAAACCTTAACCCTAACCCTAATCCTAACACTAACTCTAAACCTTACCCTAACCCTAACCGGAGTACTGGGGATTCAAAACAGCAAGATTTTGTCGTCAAATTTATCACCGGTCCTCGCTCGGTGACGTGGGTGCATCTCCCCCAGTGGGCCTCAACCTGTGGGTCGGGACCCCCAGGAGGGTGGCGACCTGAAAATGTTGAGAACCTATAGGCAGAAGTGGAAAAGTACTCAAATGTTATACTTGAGTAAAGCTGCAATATACTGCAATGTAGAAATACTCTGTTACGAGTAAAAAGCCTGTGTTCAAATGTCACTTGAGTAAAAGTACAAAGGTATAGGGATCAAAATATACTTAAAGTACCAAAAGTAAAAGCACTATAATGTTTGAAAATAGCAGATTGTCTATTTTCATATTAGCCTAAAATAGGGCTGAATTGTTAATGTATACATCACTGATTCTTAAGAGTAGGATCTAGAAGTATTCCGACGCCTGAAAGACTACACTATCTCTCCGTTCAACCCCTCTAACCCTCTCAAGTTCAACAGCAACACACACACACACGCACGCACGCACGCACACACGCACACACACACACACACACACACACACACACACACACACACACACACACACACACACACACACACACACACACACACACACACACACACACACACACACACACCCCTCCTGTGGGGGCCGGTCGGACGGACGGACGCAGCCCCCCTCGGCACTCTGGGCAGATTAATCAAAGCATGCGGGGTCGCTCTAATTGGCTGACAATCACTTTGCCTCCTCTGCCTGTGTGTACGCCTGAGCACTTCATCTCTGCATAGATATATGCAGTCCTTTGACTGCCGTATACCTGTATACGCTGACCCCCCCCACCCCCCCACCCCATGCCCTCACCGGGGGGCTGTGCAAGGGGGGAGGGGGGAGGGGGATCGGCGTCGCATGGAGGGATGTCAGGTTATCAAAAGGATGCATGTGCATCTGCGAGCTCCATACACATATTCACACACACACAGACGCACGCACGCACGCACACACACACAGACACTAGGGATGGGACGATATGAAAATGTCATATCACGATTATTGTGACCAAAGAAATCTCGATTTACGATGTTATCGCGATAATCAAAATCCATTATCCTGGGGCGGAACATTTGCCCAAAAAATGCCGATCTACAAGCTCACAACGCGTCACAACGCTTGTAGATCGGCTATTTTTTTGGCAGACATTTGATAGAGAGTGAAAACAAAACTGTATCAAGTACGCATATTATAAGTACCTTTTACTAATTACAGAGGGTTTAGGTGGTACCGGATATGCAGCTCGGCAAATAAAAGGTGAATTGATCCCAGTGCATGACGGAGGCCGATATCACGATAAATTTATCGTGTTTTTTTATCACGATAAACAATAATATCGCTTATTGTCCCATCCCTAACAGACACACGCACACAGACGCACACACACAGACGCACGCACGCACACTACCAGAGTAATCTCATTCTCAATGCCACATATATGCAGCAGACAGACAGACAGAGTGTGTGAGTGTGTGTGTATGCGCGTGTGTGTGTGTGTGAGCGAGCGAGTTATGGGGGACCCCTTGTCAGAGGAGGTGGTGGGTGTTGGGGTGGGGGTGGGGGTAGGTTATGGTGGACCATTGTGAAGCAGAGATGTAAGCATATCACCCCTAACAATGAGCTACCTGAGCGGGGGGGGGGGGGGGGGGGGAGACCCTGGGAGGCCCCTCGGGGACGGCCAAGGTGCAGGGGAAGACAGCGCATTAAGGACAGGCCTCCAGCATAAGCATCCGGCATCAATAGAATAAAGGGGGCCCTCATTAAAAAGGCCCCTGATTGATGTCTGTGAATTTCCTTAGACCCCCTCGCGCCCCCCTCCTCATACCGTCCCCCCCCCCCCCCCCCCCCCCATCCCCATCCCCATCAATTGCACAGTAGTGCACAGGAAGGTCGGGGTGGAGGAAGAGATATGGGAGCGACGCTGCACTGATGTGGAATTCTGAGTGTCGACTTGTACAGATCCTTCTCGAAAAATTTGAATATTGTGTAAAAGTACATTGTCTTGAAACTTTCATATATTTCTTGAAACTTCCATATATTCTAGATACATTGCACATTCAGTGAATAATTTTTTTTTTGTTGTTAAAACATGAATATCAAAAGTCCACATTTCAAAATATTACAATATTACACAAGACCCCTAAAAACAAGGATTTATAATAGAGAAATGTCAACCTTCTGAAGTCAGAGTTGCTTTAACTCATACAGTGCCGCCGGCCACAAGGGGCGCTAGAGTGCCAGAAATTTCTCTATAGACCTTCGCTCTAGCTTCCGTCGACACTGTCCCAAGTGCCTTGGGATTTCACTCCAGCCAATGCTATGGGTGACGAGAGGAGGAAGCTAGCTGACACGTAGCCAAAATGCTAACCCATTTAGAAGCCCGATCTAAAGCTATTTCAGTCGCAAAAAACGTTCTCTTTGGGTCTGGGAACACAATCCGGAGAAAATCCTGTCTAAAGATGTGATTTATTATTGGAGTGGGCGGCGCGATGCGGCCGTTAGCGCGACTACGGCCCGTGTATGGCCGAGTGTTGGCCTGGACCATGGATGGACGTTTAGACCGGGGCTTCGTTGAGGCCTCCGATTAAATAATTCATTTTATTAAATATCCCGAACTAGTTTGGGATAGGCACCCTGGAATACGTTGCGCCGCCGACAGTATATATTGAGGTTTTTTTGGGGGGCTCTAAACTTTATTTTAAACCATTTTCAATGGAATAAATCGTCGGACCATCTAGCGTCTCTCGTTGGCTAGCGCTGGACGAGCAAGGACCACCCACGTTGCTCCAAGCAGCTCGGGGTAAGTAAAATAGCAAATAAAATATTGGATTGGATTGAAATAAAGCCGAACTTGTTCGGGATAGGCACTTATAGGGTTAAGTCCAGTGGGAAGTTTCCGAAGTCAGTTATGATTTGGGGTGATAGGGCATCTGCAATGCTTTTTTACACAAAATTCAAATCTTTCGAGAAGGATCTGGTACACATGGTTTCCGTGTACTCTCGTTCCATTTGTACAGTTTAAAAATGTATTCATTTACACTGAGGATTTTACTTCAGTGTAACGTCTGTGGACGTCTGAATGCAGAACATTCTTTGATTTTTCAAAGGTTAGTGAAAAGCTCAGAAAGCATGGCAGGGAACGACTTAAGTCAAAAAACAATGTTGGCAGTCAATGAGTTTTAAGTGTGAACAAGTGTGAATGTATGTATTACTATAAGACGCATCAGGGCACAGGCGAGGTCGCGCCCCAGTGATGTGGACATCAGGGATGTGGACATCAGGGATCTCCATATAAGGGATTTGTTCCCCCTGGCATCACAGGGATCTCTCTAACAGGGCATCATTAATATTGATGACATCAGGGAACTCCATATATGGGCATAAACTGGATTCTGTTAATGTGACATCACAGTGAAGCCAGAGCGTGATGTCAGAGTGTCTGTACGCAGCATGTACACGTCTACACACGGACAAGCTGTGACGTTTCTCATGGTAAAATGAACACATTCCTCTCACACACACACACACACACACACACACACACACACACACACACACACACACACACACACACACACACACACACACACACACACACACACAGAGGGTATAGCTTAAGGAAATGTTCTGCTCAATCCACCGCTCACTACAAACTGGGTTTGAAACACAGCACCTCATCGCGCTACAGCGCCACACAAACGCAGCCGATCTAAAAGCTCTCAAAAGTATACTTTTTTGCTCTGGTTGCTGAGCTCACAGAGAAAACAACAGCACACAGCGCTAGAAGTGTTCTGCATATTTCATTTGAATTATCATGATCATCCAGACCATCATGTTTTGGCAGGCTTTTGTCTGATAGCGCCGGATTAATTACATGGCTGCTATATCTCTGATTTGTGACATTTTTTTCATTATTTGTTGCTAAGCCGCTCTGTGTTATTTTTAAATAAATGTATTAGCGCCAGCATTAATATACACACAGCACACGCACACACACGCACACGCGCACACACACACACACACACACACACACACACACACACACACACACACAGACTTGCAAAGGCTACATTCTGGGGACTCATGAGTTTACATTACCGTGTGGGAACTCCCCTTTCTAGACATGGTACGCCTCTGAGAAAAATCATGCATGCTCAGAAAAACATCAGGAATCAGAATATCACATTAATTCAGAAATATTCAATACTTTCCCCCCCAGACCTGACTGAATCCTCCCATTTGGGAACCCACATGTTACATTACACCTTTCTGGGGACACCATAGCACACTTCAGATGCCAGACTTCCTGGGGACTCCAATCACATAGTCCATTCTTTCTGGGGACAACACTCCATAACAGTTCCAGATGTTCGAGTTCCAGTTCCCTTTCTGACTTTATGACTACAATATGTCCATATATGGGCATTCCCAGATATGGGCTTAATATTGATGACATCAGGGATCTCCATATATGGTATGAGCATAAAGGGGAGTCCTACATCTTGGTCAGTGAGGACATCAGGGATCTCCATATGGTATGAGCATAAAGGGGAGTCCTATACTTGGTCATTGAGGACATCAGGGATCTCCAGATATGGGCATACCTATCTGGAGATCCCCTACATCTTTAAGAGTCAGAGTGATTTCAGAACATTGATCTGACAGTGATGACCTATCTGGAGATCCCCTACATCTTTAAGAGTCAGAGTGATTTCACAACATTGATCTGACAGTGATGTCTTAACAGTCCTACATCTAGGTCAGTGATGTCAGGGTTATGTAAGAACAGTGATGTCAGAGTGACATCACAAGTGTGATGGGGACATACACGCACAGACAAGATCTGGAGGTTTTTACATCAAACCGCAAACTTTGGTCGCAATAACACTCAGATAATCTATTCTTTCTGGGGACAACACTCCATAACAGTTTCATATGTTACTCTCTGTCTGGGGACTTCATGTCATGACACTCCATCATATAGTCCATTCTTTCTGGGGACAACACTCCATAACAGTTTCAGATGTTACTCTCTGTCTGGGGACTCCATGTCATGACACTCCATCATATAGTCCATTCTTTCTGGGGACAACACTCCATAACAGTTTCATATGTTACTCTCTGTCTGGGGACTTCATGTCATGACACTCCATGATATAGTCCATTCTTTCTGGGGACAACACTCCATAACAGTTTCAGATGTTACTCTCTGTCTGGGGACTCCATGTCATGACACTCCATCATATAGTCCATTCTTTCTGGGGACAACACTCCATAACAGTTTCATATGTTACTCTCTGTCTGGGGACTTCATGTCATGACACTCCATCATATAGTCCATTCTTTCTGGGGACAACACTCCATAACAGTTTCAGATGTTACTCTCTGTCTGGGGACTCCATGTCATGACACTCCATCATATAGTCCATTCTTTCTGGGGACAACACTCCATAACAGTTTCAGATGTTACTCTGTCTGGGGACTTCATGTCATGAAACTTGATCTGATATAAAGTGATTGCAGTCTGGGCCCTCACCCTATGACGAACATTCATGGGTGGGTGATTTGAACACTATATGTGGAGACAAGGTGAAATAGCCGCTTGAAGGTAGCAATGGCATGTACTATAATCATATGTCAAGATGCCACTGCTAGATGATCCTATCACAATGCTAGAGGTCCAACATGTGATTGACCACCAGCTAAAGGCTGGAAAAGAAACAGAACCTGATGGACCTATTCAAGAAGCGTAACCAACTTGATTGTGACAACTACCGGGGCACAAGCATGCAAATAGTGCAGCTAAAGTGTAGGATCAGCGCTGCTGCCGTGATCATAGGGGCAATTTGACAGACTGTACGTGTGGTTTTGGGGACAACTGCTTTGAATCGCTATTATTGGTATTAAAACAGAAACCAAGCAAACAGGGAGAAATACAAATACATTTAATGGGAAGCATTCGGTTTTACATTCATGTCATGTCATGAGTTAGTTATGTAAACTTACAAATGTAAATGTTCATGTGGACATGAACCCCAGTGATAATGCGGTGAGCCTCACTGAGCCTTCCGCTACCCCACAATCATACACAGCATCTGAGAGCCAACCAACCTCCACAGCGAGAGAAAGAACAACCCCCTCCGCAGGTGAGCACAGATGGCCAACTTAAGACACAGGGAAGCATAACTGGCACACAGGTGGGAATTGGGGACATTGAAGGGTTTATTTGATGGGTGTCATTAAATGACTGACATGGCACACTGACTATCTAAAACAGAAAAACGTGGCACATCATTTCAAAAAGGTTGCTGGCCCGTGTTCGTACATTGTAGCCTTTGTGTTAGTAAGAACTGCCTTTGGAGCTTGTATAGTAGTAAGTAGTCTCGGAAGATACGACACAGAAGAGGCATGAATATCCCGGTAGAGAAGAAGCAACCATCGGTAGTGACCAAAAACCCTCCGTGTCCGTTCCAGCTGTGGAAAAGAAAGTGGATGGATCTTGTCTGTACAACAAGAAACAATACTGTTGGTTTTGTGTTGTACATCAAAATGGCAAGGCACTTGGAGCAGGTTCACATAAAGGAGAAAGAAGTAGCATTAGCAATGAGTTTTCCTAAGGGCTCTAAAGAAAGGCGTAATCATTTGCAATTACTCCGTAATCAAGGAAACTTTGCATATAATTGCAAAGTTTTGGAAGAGGGTCGCGGTAGTTTGGTTGTGCAGAAGCAGCCACAAAAATAAGAACAAGGGAACGTCTACTTGCCCTGTGCGTACTGCCAAGGACTACACCCTAAGCATGCAATGTGGAGACACTTTCGCACTTGCATTGCTAGATCAGCCCATGAGAAAGCCCTACCAGGTAGAACTCCAGTTCAAGACCTCTGTGCTGCTGCCTTACCCCACTCTAGCACGGTTAGCAAAGAACTCTGGGCATTGGTATGTAAGATGAAAAAGGATGACATTGCTTGTACAGTTAAATCAGACCCTTGGATTTTGAAATTTGGAGAGTATCGGTTCAATAAGCATGGATATGATCCCTCAAAACACGAATATGTAAGACAAGGCATGAGGTCTCTTGGTCGACTCGTTTTCTATGGCAAGGATGTAACACCTTTTAAAAGTATCGCGGAATATGTCATGCCAAAAAACTTTTATGAGCTGGTGAAGGCAGTGTTACACACATCGGTAACAAACACAAGGAGCGAAGAGGCCCTCTCACTTCCATTAAAGCTTGGACAAAGCCTGAAAAGAATCGCTATGATCATGCAGGGTAACGCACTTATCACTGGGGACAAAGCACTTGCGGAAAAGGCAAAAAACTTCCAAGAAGTCTATGATGCAAAGTGGAATGAGTTGGTAGCAGGGAACTGTCACAGGAAACTCGATGAGGCAAACTATAATACCCCTTTGCTACTGCCCCTTACAGAGGATGTGAAACGACTACATGATTTCCTGAATAAGCAGCAGCAGCAGGATTTTGAGGCCTTGAAGTGTGCAGAGACGTTGGAGAACTACAGGAAGCTGACCTTGGTAACTCTTACTCAGGTTCTCCTGTTCAACAGGAGAAGACAAGGGGAGTTGTCCAAAATGAAGCTATCTGCATTCCTGTCAAGGGTTCAAAAGGAAAGTCACGAAGACATAAATTATGCTCTCTCTGACCTTGAACAAAGTCTGTGCAAATACTTCTCCAGAGTTGAAGTCAGAGGAAAAAATACCAAGAAGGTGACCATCCTCCTAAGTCCACCGATGGTATCATCACTCGAGCTTCTCTGTGCAAGTAGATGCAATTGTGGTGTCCATGAGGATAATCCATATATGTTTGCTGGAGCAGGGGGGGAGGCAGAGAGTTGTCACGTGAGCGCCTGGATCTGAGCTGGAGATGACCATCTGAAGGCTCATTCCTTCCCCGAGCTGTAGGAATCAGAAAGAGCATCAGATATGTACATTTGAGTTACTATAGGAGCCCCAAAGGCAGTTCTTTCTAACACAAAGGCTACAATGTACTAACACAGGCCAGCAACCTTTTTGAAATGATGTGCCACGTTTTTCTGTTTTAGATAGTCAGTGTCCCCTGTGTGCCAGTTATGCTTCCCTGTGTCTTAAGTTTGCCATCTGTGCTCACCTGCGGAGAGGGTCTTTTTTTCTCTCGCTGTGGAGGTTGGCTGGTTCTCAGGTGCTGTGTAGAATTGTGGGGCAGAGGAAGGCTTGGTCAGGGTAACTGCGTCATCACTGGGGCGTTTGACGCCACAGAGAGCACGTTGTGAAGACTCTGGCTTTCCCTGAGCTGTAGGAATGAGAAGAAGCATCAAAAAATATCATTTTGGGGGTCCTTCACATGAAAAGGTTTGAGAACCACTGACATAGTAGTCTCTCAAGAACAGACTAACTGAGCTCCAGTTAAATGATAAGGACCTTTTCTTTGACGATGGCTGGCCAGATTGTTGACATACAAACATCGGTTTTTCAAAAAAATCTTAGAAGGATTCAAAAGACACTTATGTAATCGGGTCAAAAATCTAATTTTCACGATTTTTCAAAAATAGCAGATCTACAAGCTCGCAGCGCGGCACTCGGTGCCGCGCTGTGAGCTTGTATATCTGCTATTTTTCAATAGTTAAAGCATAAAATATTGCGTCATAATGTGTTCAGGCCTAAATGGGTTAAGTTTGCCATCTGTGCTTACCTGCGGAGAGGGTCTTTCTTTCTCTCGCTGTGGAGGTTGGCTGTTTCTCAGGTGCTGTGTAGAATTGTGGGGCAGAGGAAGGCTTGGTCAGGGTAACTGCGTCATCACTGGGGCGTTTGACGCCACAGAGAGCACGTTGTGAAGACTCTGGCCTTCCGGTGAGGGTCACGGCATCATCACTGGGGCGTTTGACGACACAGAGAGCATGTTGTGAAGACTCTGGCCTTCCCTGAGCTGTAAGAATTACATGCAAGTCACAAAAGAACAATTGAGTTGCTATACGTGTGCCAACACAAGGACTACAACGCACTGATATAGCAAACTATGTGACTCACTCGATAAGGGGTCTGGCTCTTCATGTGCTGTGAGGGCAGGTGGGGTCACAGATGGAGCTTTCACCACTTTCTTTCTGCAGAGGCAGGACAATAAAGTCATCTCCCCATTCACTTAATCGCTTTCCTAAGTATTACTTATTATTCTTGAAAATCCTCTAAAACCAGAGAGCAGAACGGGTTAGAGCAGTGATTTGCAATTCTAGGTTAAACCCCTTTACGGATATCATAATCTAGCAACAACCACTACAAAATATCGTGTTTAATTCTTACGCAGAGCATGATTCTCTTTTTTTGGACATAGTTTGGAGGGGCTGCAAATAAAATTAAGGCAGGGTGAATACATTTGCTGGTGCATCTTTTCTTTTTTTTAAAGGCTTAAAATCCCTAATTGAACAGTACTAATTGGATTTTGTCTTTGTTCAACATGTCTCAGTGGCGTTTGTCTTGAGTCTCGGTGACCTACCTTGACTTCTTGGTCTTGTTTTTTGGCAGCTTTCTTTTAATGTTCACATTCTTGACAGAACACACCGCCCCATCATAGTATTTCACAGTGCATGTCCTTGCTGTCAACACACAGAGAAACATGGACATATTTATCACTAAAACTATGTCTACTTTATGCCATCATGCAGTGGTGATAAGTACCCAGATGTAATAGAGCATCTGCAAGCTCAATGTTAGCTTAATGTGAGCTTGTAGATCGGCTTCTTTCAAATAGCCTATGTCTAAAGTAGCGGTTAATGTGTGTTTTGCCATTTACAACACTGTCTTTGTGACATGCGTTTCAGTGATTCAAACCTCTCTCGTTGACTTTGGTTACTTTTGCTGAATAGTAGCGAGAGTCTGTCCACTGGGCCAAGACACGCTCTCCTACACAAAAGTCCTGGAAAGCAAAAAAGCAGGTTTAGTACACCTTTTAAGACCCTTTTACGTAACAAACCAATCAGTCAACACATAAATACAGGTATGGTATATCGCAAGAACCTCTTATGCTAATATTTGCTAATGCCTCTCACCATTTTGCCGGGTCATCCAGCTTCCTGACCATCGTCTTGATCCTGTTTCTGTAGACTCAAACTATAAATACAAAAGGGGAGGGGGTGTCAAACTCCTGGGATGGGTCCATCAGGGCTCAATGCTAGTGTCTGTTATGCTTAAGTCAATCAATGCCCTACCAGTGTGCTCTAACACAGTGGTTCCCAAACTTGTTAGCCAGTGACCCAAAATATAAATTAGACATTCTTGGAATGAATACTTTAATTTGTTTGAAAATCATGACATTGATTGCTATTTTGATCTATTTAGGAACAATATGTAGGAGGGGAACTCAGATGGGTCCCGACCCATTGTTTGGGAACCAAGGCCCTACTTGGCATTACTTACGTACGTTTTATGCCCATATATGGAGATTCCTATGTTGTCAATATTAAGGACATTATTAAGGATATTGTAATCAATATTAAGGATATATATGGGAATGCCCATATACCTCCCAACCTCTCCGCCTCAACCTCCGACCAGTATCACAGCCACCTCTAATGGGCCCATTCACTTTAATGTAAATACAGCGGATTTTTACACATTAAATATTAATTCTGTGTTGGACCCAGAGCTTCGAAATCTCTTCCAATCCGTCAAAAAGGCCTGGATATGCATTGGAAGAATGTGTAGACCTTTAAACTTTTAAAACAATACAACAGAGGAATATATAAGGATGCAGCAGAGAAGTCGCCTGTCTGCTGGACCTACAGAGAGCCGTTTACACTGATTAATTTAGACCAGGGCTACTCAACTTAAGATGCCTCAGGGGCCACTCAGCAAAATACAAAGGGCCGCAAGCAAAAAATTACGGTCCCATTTTGGATGTTTACAATGATTTTGTAACATACTTCATGACAAGTCTAATAATTAAGTAAACACAAAGAAAACGAGAGACAGCCGCTGGCCGCCGCGTCCACGTCCATGGACGCGACCGTGGACGCGTCCATGGACGCGGCCGCGAAAAAAACGTCCGTGGACGCGAGGCCGCGTCCACGGACGCAAACGGCCGGCCGTCCCGGCCGTGGACGCGACCGTGGACGCGGCCGTGGACGCAGACGGCCGGGGACGCGGCCGTGGACGAGGCCGCGGCCGTGGACGCAAACGGCCGGCCGTGGACGCAAACGGCCGGCCGTGGACGGGTCCATGGACGAGGCCGCGAAAAAAAGGCAGCGAAAAAGAAAAAAAAAGGTGTCTATTGTATGTATTTTTTGATGGAGAATTCAAATATGACCTTCTTTTTTGCATAGGACAACTCTAACCTGCATCAATTGGTATTTTATAATTGCCAATTGTACCCTATCCATCTAAAAAACAAATTGGATGTCTATTGTATGTATTTTTTGATGGAGAATTCAAATATTACCTTCTTTTTGGGATAGGACAACTCTAACCTGCATCAATTGGTATTTTATAATTGCCAATTGTACCCTATCCATCTCAAAAACAAATTGGATGTCTATTGTATGTATTTTTTGATGGGGAATTCAAATGTTACCTTCTTTTTTAGATATGACAACTCTGACCTGCATCAATTGGTGCATCAACCTACTTACTATCTATCTATCTATCTATCTATCTATCTATCTATCTATCTATCTATCTATCTATCTATCTATCCATCTATCCATCTATCTATCCATCTATTTATTTATACTTCACCTTTAGTCCAGAAGAGAGTTCAGCCTCAGGAACTTGCACACATGGAACTGTGTCATGACTGTGTCATGGAGCTAAAACAGAGCCATGTTAAATACTCACAATGACTCTGATGGACCAATCAGGGTGGTGGTGGGGGGAGGGATCAACAATAGACAGAAACTGGATAATGCTTTGTTAACTGTCCCACCTAAGTCCCTGCTAGTCTGAACAAACATCACCTTCCCTCTCATAACACTACTACTACTACATTTATATAAAGCTGCTCTTGCATTTGAATTCAAGTCTGACACAAGTTAAGGTTAACTTAGGTAGTATTTCATTTTGCTGGCTTTTAGGGTCTGTGTGAGTGTGTAGGCTCACAAATTATTATAATTGTCATTAAGTGACTCTGAGATCTATCCATCCATCCATCCATCCATCCATCCATCCATCCATTTATTTATACTTACTGTTTACATTTTCTATAAATATTTATTTCTATATAAAACTCAGTTGTGTGGAGTTATTGTGTGCCTTTTCTTGTTTTCTTGTTGCTAAAGAGTCCATTTGTTCACTAGACATTAAGTCAAGGTTACTATTTTGAGTTGAAGCTAAGTGTTTTATTGCTTTGTGGTTTAACATGATTTAAAAGGCAAATTCATTGTTATGGTTACTTTAGAAGACTGCTTTTGCATTCATGAGTTAAGAGAGCCAAGCTAATTCAAAGAGTTAGGTTAAAGGAACACAAAACATGACCTAACTCACAGCTGCCATTGGACAGACAGTTACAACATACTCTTATCTTTCACAGAACAGACAATTATCATTTATTATCTATTTGAGACTATGTAGCTGCTCTAGGGGAAATAGAGCATTATATCAGCCTATTCAATTGATAATGACCAATGGGTGCCAGTTTCTAAGTAGTTAAAGCATATTAACATAACAATATATGTGGCCTAGACATGGACATTGCCCAATCAACTCGTAATCTACAGAAATGTCCACCACATCACACAGTATAAAACCTAGTAGGCTTAGTGGATTACCTATGTTAAATCATGTCAGGTTAGTTTGGTTCAAGATTCAAGTATAATAATTTATGAGACAAAAATGTAAACAGCACAAATGTACAATCACATCTAGGCTAGAATGATAACATAAAGTCCTGACTACTCCTTGTTATTGTGGTCCTAAATACTACAATGATTAGTTTGGATGCATTGCTTCTATCATGTCCAATTAAAAATAAATACATTACATACATACAGAAATGTATTGTATTAGTGACATTCATTATAAATAGTAAAATAACAGGACAGAGCAAAAAAGGCCTCTGTTGTGTCTTTATCTGATCACATGCAATCAGACACTCACACTGCACAGCAATACTTTATTACAGGCTCAAGGCCCACAGGGTAAGAAGACCATACATTACAAAGATAATAATTAAAAAAACAACAACAGAGTACATTCTCCAAGCCCCACCGGAGCTAAAGAGGCACTCATGCCAGTGGCCTCTAACGGTAGACGTGTACCTGACAGAGTTTTCCCCACATTGGTTACAGATATAAGGTTTCTCTCCGGTGTGAATTTGTTGGTGTATTTTGATATGTTCCAGTCTAGGAAAGCTCTTTCCACACTGGTCACAGCAATAAGGTTTTTTCCAGTGTGATTTTTCTGGTGTGCTTTGAGATGATGCATATCACTGAACCTTTTCTCACACTGGACACAGCAGTATATGGCTTCTCACCAGTGTGGATTTTCAGGTGTCTTTTCAGAGCCGTCTTCAGAGTGAACCTTTTCCCACATTGGTGACAGCAGTAAGGTCTCTCTCAAGTGTGAATCTTCTTGTGTTGTACGAGGCTAGATTTTACAGTGAAACGTTTGCCACAGTGTTCACAGCAGTAAGGCTTTTCTTCGGTGTGAAATCTCTGGTGTACTTTCAGAGCAGCCGTTAAACTGAACTTTTCTCCACATTGGACACAGCCGTACGGTTTCTCTCCTGTGTGAATTCGTTCATGTATTTTGAGATAAGGCAATCGAGTAAAGCTTTTCCCACACTGGTCACAGCAATAGGGCTTCTCTCTAGTGTGAATTCTCAGGTGTTCTCTTAAAATCCCCTTTTGAACAAATCTTTTCCCACACTGGTCACAACAATCTCTCCAGTATGTGAACGCTTATGATCTTTTAATTGTCCAGACGAGCAAAATACTTCCCACATTGTTCACAGCTGAATGGCTTCACTCCGGTATGAATTCTCTGGTCTACTTTGAGATAATAAATTGAGCTGAAGGCTTTTTCCACATTGGTCACAACAGCACTGTCTTGGTTTAACTGAGGACAGCACAGGACAGGGAGAGAAAACACACACCTGATAAGAGCCAGATTCACACATTGATCAGCATTTAAGTAACATCATCATTATTATTGTTGTTGAGTCTGAAAAGAACAATACAATGTGATAGATCTTTACACATCTGACCCATAACATTATTAGCAATTCACATGGTTACTATAATAGGTGAGTCTTCTAGCTTTTAAAAAAAATAATATTTCATTAATTCTTTCTCTTACTAAGTGGAACATCCCACTTCTTAATTGTATATTATTTGGAAAGGGTTGAGTAGCAAAATGTTTGCCATAAATTCAATGCTGAGTTGCATTTGTTTTTCTACATTTCCCCTTCAATGTATTATTACAATGTATTTACTATTTCTTACTTAGGTCTACTTAACTTTGTATTTTTACATTATTATATTGATCAACATTAACACATAGTGTGCGTTAGGTTAGGTTAGTTGCAGAGTGTCCACAACTGTCCAGAATACACTGTACATCATTTCAAGACTCCAGACTTCAAGTGAAGATGAAATCTCTAGACGGCACCAGCGGCAATTCTGATGAAGAGGTGGAACCCAAAGACCATCAAGATCTCTGTAAGTCACAGACTGAGTAAGTCTCCAGATGAACTCACACACATCAAAGTGTTTAAACATTACTTTTATCATTCATGACATAATATCATGTTACTGTTACCTACATGCCTTTATATGGGGAGAACCAAGCAACAACTTTGACCCAGTGATGATTTTGCTTTTAATAGAAAGGAATCCCGTACATTGTTGTATGTTAAATTACTTTCTGATCTGTTTGTGTTCATTATAACAGCCACAGGAAAGATACATTGTTTCAGATTGTTCCAGAGACTGATGACAGACCCTGGATGTAGCTCTGTCAGGTACACGTCTACCATTAGTGGACACTGGCATGAGTGGCATGAGTGCCTATTTAGCTCCGGTGGGGCTCGGTGAATGTACTCTCTGTTGTTGTTTTTTTAAATTATTATCTTTGTAATGTATTGTCTTCTTACCCTGTGGGCCTTGAGCCTGTAATAAAGTTTATATATTGCTGTGCAGTGTGATTGTCTGATTGCATGTGATCAGATAAAGACACAACAGAGGCCTTTTTTGCTCTGTCCTGTTATTTTACTATTTATAATGAATGTCACTAATACAATACAGGAGAAGGCAGATTTCTGTATGTATGTAATGTATTTCTTTTTAATTGGACATGATAGAAGCAATGCATCCAAACTAATCATTGTAGTATTTAGGACCACAATAACAAGGAGTAGTCAGGACTTTATGTTATCATTCTAGCCTAGATGTGATTGTACATTTGTGCACATTTGTGTTACATTTTTGTCTCATAAATTATTATACTTGAACCTTGAACCAAACTAACCTGACATGATTTAACATAGGTAATCCACTAAGCCTACTAGGTTTTATACTGTGTGATGTGGTGGACATTTCTGTAGATTACGAGTTGATTGGGCAATATCCATGTCTAGGCCACATATATTGTTATGTTAATATGCTTTAACTACTTAGAAACTGGCACCCATTGGTCATTATCAATTGAATAGGCTGATATAATGCTCTATTTCCCCTAGAGCAGCTACATAGTCTCAAATAGATAAAATAAATGATAATTGTCTGTTCTGTGAAAGATAAGAGTATGTTGTAACTGTCTGTCCAATGGCAGCTGTGAGTTAGGTCATGTTTTGTGTTCCTTTAACCTAACTCTTTGAATTAGCTTGGCTCTCTTAACTCATGAATGCAAAAGCAGTCTTCTAAAGTAACCATAACAATGAATTTGCCTTTTAAATCATGTTAAACCACAAAGCAATAAAACACTTAGCTTCAACTCAAAATAGTAACCTTGACTTAATGTCTAGTGAACAAATGGACTCTTTAGCAACAAGAAAGGGCACACAATAACTCCACACAACTGAGTTTTATATAGAAATAAATATTTATAGAAAATGTAAACAGTAAGTATAAATAAATAGATGGATGGATGGATGGATGGATGGATGGATAGATCTCAGAGTCACTTAATGACAATTATAATAATTTGTGAGCCTACACACTCACACAGACCCTAAAAGCCAGCGAAATGAAATACTACCTAAGTTAACCTTAACTTGTGTCAGACTTGAATTCAAATGCAAGAGCAGCTTTATATAAATGTAGTAGTAGTAGTGTTATGAGAGGGAAGGTGATGTTTGTTCAGACTAGCAGGGACTTAGGTGGGACAGTTAACAAAGCATTATCCAGTTTCTGTCTATTGTTGATCCCTCCCCCCACCACCACCCTGATTGGTCCATCAGAGTCATTGTGAGTATTTAACATAGCTCTGTTTTAGCTCCATGACACAGTCATGACACAGTTCCATGTGTGCAAGTTCCTGAGGCTGAACTCTCTTCTGGACTAAAGGTGAAGTATAGATAGATAGATAGATAGATAGATAGATAGATAGATAGATAGATAGATAGATAGATAGATAGACAGTCACTTATAGACAATTATAATAATTTGTGAGCCTACACACTCACACACAGACCCTAAAAGCCAGCAAAATGAAATACTACCTAAGTTAACCTTAACTTGTGTCAGACTTGAATTCAAATGCAAGAACAGCTTTATATAAATGTAGATAGATAGATAGATAGATAGACAGATAGATAGATAGTAAGTAGGTTGATGCACCAATTGATTTAGGTTAGAGTTGTCATATCTAAAAAAGAAGGTAACATTTGAATTCCCCATCAAAAAATACATACAATAGACATCCAATTTGTTTTTGAGATGGATAGGGTACAATTGGCAATTATAAAATACCAATTGATGCAGGTTAGAGTTGTCCTATCCCAAAAAGAAATTAATATTTGAATTCTCCATCAAAAAATACATACAATAGACATCCAATTTGTTTTTTAGATGGATAGGGTACAATTGGCAATTATAAAATACCAATTGATGCAGGTTAGAGTTGTCCTATGTAAAAAAGAAGGTCATATTTGAAATCTCCATCAAAAAATACATACAATAGACACTTTTTTTTTCTTTTTCGCTGCCTTTTTTTCGCGGCCTCGTCCATGGACCCGTCCACGGCCGGCCGTTTGCGTCCACGGCCGGCCGTTTGCGTCCACGGCCGCGGCCTCGTCCACGGCCGCGTCCACGGCCGCGTCCACGGCCGTCTGCGTCCACGGCCGCGTCCACGGTCGCGTCCACGGCCGGGACGGCCGGCCGTTTGCGTCCGTGGACGCGGCCTCGCGTCCACGGACGTTTTTTTCGCGGCCGCGTCCATGGACGCGTCCACGGCCGCGTCCATGGACGTGGACGCGGCGGCCAACGGCTCTTGCTGAAGAAAACAGACACATTTTTGGGTCTAACAACCCAACTTATTGTATTCTGGGAGAACATTATTGTTGGGTGGGACAATAGGTACTTATCTACACCCCTAAATCAAGTCAAACCACCCCCACAATAGTTGTCAACTTTAAAATACTTTTACTCCACTACAAATATTTAAAACTACTAGTTATTTAGTAGATTTAGATTATTATTGCAAAACATACATTTCCCACTTAAAATAACACATGCACATACCCATAAGGGTCCATTTGGTTACTATCATTTAGCTGAGGACCCACTAGAACTCCCTCAAGGACCCCTGGGGGTCCTCAGACCCCACTTAGAGAACCAATGCTCTAAGCTAATGTAGTCCTTTGCAATAAAAACGGATGTCCCGCGATTATTATATTTTATCATGATCTGCTATTTTCAACACGCAACAACCCCGCAGTACGGTGCTATGGCGAAGCACAAATCAATCAAAACAATCATCTCATCTGCGCTGCTGTGCGACTTTAAATCGTCACAGATGACAAGGGCTATAGGACAATGCATCTGATGACCAATAGAAACTGCAATTGTAAATAGCTACAGTACACAATGCCATTATTATGCAGGCCTATACATTAAGCAATCAACGTCAGACAATGAACTCGATAGTCTTTTTTTATTTGTGAATGTACAATAATGTCAACGAATAAAGCTTAATTTTATGGGGGAATAACTTCACGGCTAGTTATTTGAACAATCATTTGTTTGCGCGAGTGTTTGTTTCTTTTAGCAAACTGGGATAATCTTTGAATGGTTTATGCTTGTGTCGCAACGTGAATATCGATCCGAAAACAAGGTGCCGCGCGTCGGAGAGAGCCTCCCCGCTCCGAGTATGCGTGTGGCTCGCCTCGCAGCTGGATTTGGCCCAGGGGCGTCAATTGGGTATGGCAGGGGTATGCATCTGCCATACCTTGGCTACAGGGGGAAATAATAAAATGTACTTTTCATTGTGCCTGTTGCTAAGGTATGGCAACATGACTGGTGTCTTGCACGTGCGCGAAGGCGCGCGTGCAAGACACCAGTCATGTTGCCATACCTTACCTTTTTCTGAACTGACGCCACTGATTTGCTCGGCTCGCTGCATATCCATGGAGAAAGAGAGAGGCACCTCGCGAAAACTCTCTGGAGAGAAGATTATATTCCTCATCCAGCAAAAGTATTCACGTTGATGTTGTGCTTGTGCGCGAATGAAACCCACTGATTTATAACTAGTTTACAGCCTGCAACTAATCGCTGCTGCTGCCTTTGCTGCTGCGTGATGCCTGCTTCGAAAGAAAGGCTGGTAGGCGAGGTTAGCTTCGAAAGCACTCAGTCTACCCAGTGTGTGAAATGAACAGAGGCGGTGGTAACAGCCTATCAGCGTCAGCCTATCAGTCGTTGTCATAGAGATGACAACCCATACCCCGGCATCAGCCAATCAGCGTGCCGTTCTCTCTCTCTCTCGCACACAGATTTCAGAGCGCATGCAATGAAGTGGAATACAAAGAAAAGTGGAAAAAAAACGTGTATTTTTTTTTTTTTTAATAATTCGTCCTGGGTCCGGTCGGCGGTGCCTCGCGGTCCGGACGTGGACCGCGGTCCGCCTATTGAGGACCCCTAATTAGGCTATTATAATAATATAACCCAAGATTATGCCATTTTATAAAAAAAAATAAAAAAAGATTTTTTTAAAAACAGACCTACAAGCTCCCAGCACGACGCATCCACAACGCGTTGTGAGCTTGTAGGTCTGCTATTTTATTTGCGACACCCTTGTACTGCGAAGTATAAATTAGGCTTCTTTCCCAGAACAGAACGGCGGATTTAGACTCAGGTTTATACTCTCCAATACTAACCAAAGTGAATGGGCCCATTAGAAAAGAAGTCAATCCAGAAAAATCAGTAAAATAAATAAAAAAGACATTGAAAATACTGTTGAGAACACAGTAGCAAATGCTGATGATTCAGCATGTTTAAATATTGTTAACGTTACATTCATGCCAAATAATTACCTGTGCTACCATGACAAGAGGGAGAAGTACGGAGACGTCTGCAGTGCCTTGCACAAACTTGTTAATTCAACACACCAGGCAGTGATTAGCACTGGCTGTGGTCGGTGGGGGAGGGGAGGAGAACTTGTCTGTGACCGAACTGAAACTGCTGCATGCCCCCCCTCCCTCTCTCTCTATCGTCTCCCTGCCACAGTATTTCTACTAAAATATAAAAAAAAACATCTCATCTGCGCTGCTGTGCGACTTTAAATCGTCTGTCCACGCAAATAATGTCGAGAAACATGATCGACAGTATTGCATTACAACATGCAGATCATCACAGTGACTTTGTCACCAGCTAAAAAACGTTTAGTTTTTAGTCCTTAAGTTAAAAGTCTCATTCTTGATAAGATATGTGCAGTGGATCTGTTTAAACACAAGATGCAGGGTCACCCTACTATAAAATATATACAGAATCACTTGTAAACTTACCTTATCGTTTATAATGATGTGACTTGCATGTAATGTTGAAAATTTCCCGGTAAGTTCTCCAGACTCCAGTAATGTAGTGACGTATTGTATGCATGAATGGCCTACGGCCTCAAATCCAATGAAATTGTCGTCTAAGAGACACGTGTCTGGCACGTCACTGGCCTGTCGCTTCTCATTGGCTAAATGTGTGTAACATTAGCACACCATAGCAGTACCATTTGCGGTCGCTGGGGGGAGCACTTGTAACACACTAGTAGCACACTACTCAGAGATTAAAGACCTTGTGTGCCATTTGAAAAAAAAGCTCTGGGCATAGTAATTCATTGTTCTGGATTGATTTAACGCTCTTCTCATGTGGGGACTAATACTTAGGTGCCCACATGGTTTTTTAGTCCCCATGTCGTGACTGTGCTATCATGTGGAAGTCCCCTCGTGGTAGCAATTGCAAACCACACACACACACACACACACACACACACACACACACACACACACACACACACACACACACACACACACGGTTATCCAATGGTAGCTGAGAGTGTACAAATGTAATCAAATCCATTTGATTAACACATATCGCTGTCTGGAAGAAACCTCTTATCTCTATATTCTAACTTCTACATTTTAATTTAGTTTGAGTCATGTTTTAGTCATCTGAAAAGTTTTAATCTTGTTTTAGTCGACTAAATCTACAGCATTTGTTGACATATTTCGGCGAGCCTTGATGGCATCGTAATGGCCGATTTTACAACTGGTTGCATGCTGAAAATAGCTGATCTACGAGCTTGTAGATCGGCTATGTTCAGAGTGCAACACCCGAGCACAGCCAAACATGAATGAAACTAAAATTTACTTAAGACAATCAAAATAGAGCCCATGTGTGTCTAAACCGGAAGAACCTCAGACTCCTACTTTTTGCACAAAAGAGCTAATAAAAAACAGAAGGGGTCTAATAACGGTGTAACTGCCCTGTGCAACATCAATACAAGAATATTTGACAACGTGAGGATTTCCTTTTTTGGCCCACATTTGTGTGGACGGACGGACGGACGGACGGATGGACGGACGGACGGACGGACGGACGGACAGACAGACAGACATGTTATGTAACATCACTTTGATTACCCCCCGGCTCCACCGGGCGCGTCGAGCGTCGCGTCAACGTCAGAGTTGGGAACGCTCCCGTTTTAATCAATGAAGGGATGCTCCACTGGCGACGTCAACGTCCGCGTCGGACGCTCCCTTGACGGCGTCCAAACTCAAAAATCGCCCCGGTTCAATTTTTAGGCTAGTATAGACCTACGTGCGTTTCTGCTGTTGGCTATCCATTCACAAGGGTGACTAGAAATCCCAAAAATCCTAGCATATCTTTGTATGTAATATACAGCGGTCTACTTTGATAAAATGATGTACAACAGGCTATAACCATGACAAAGTGGTCAGTGGTGCATTGCTGCTCTCTGCTGTGAACATAGTGCGCTCTATACGTTCACATTCATAGTTTTATTCCTGTTTGAACGTGATTTTCATGTTGTTTTGGAAATGGGCTATATTGGCCATAGAATGAATACCTCACAGTCACAGCCGCTGCGCTGCGGTGGAGCCGGTCGGACGCCAATGTGACGGCGTCAATGACGCCGTCAAGACGCAGAGCAACGCGACGCAGCCAGTGGAGCCCTGGGGTTAGCAATTCAATTCTGTTTCTACTTGTATGTATTGTTCTGTCTTTCTTTGTGTGTGCGCCTGCGTGCCTGCGTGCGTGTAAGCTACACTAAATACGCAGAGTTCCATGAAATATGTTTTGATGTTACATGTTTCCCCCTCCCAGCGTTCCTCGCAGGAGGCGGAGAAGAAAAGTGGATGTCAGGCGGGTCCCTGTTGACCCCCGGCAGCCAAGCCAGCCAGGCCCTGGAACAGTCAATTATTCACCACATCCAGTGTTTCTCAACACTTTCAGGCCGCAACCCCCAAAATAATCATATTTTAACTGGGGACACACCCACCCTGACAAGCACTCTTGTTGCGAGGCGTTGTGAGCTTGTAGATATATTTTCACAATGTCTGCCTTTAATATTTGACAATTTGGGCAATGTTTAATTTGTCATTTTAGAGGTATTAAAATGTTCTTAAATTCACAATCTGTAAAAGGCAATGGTAGCCAATCAGGAGGGAATATGGGAAATGGGACAGATCCATGTTGATGACATGACTCTAGAGATACTGTGTGGCAAAATCTGTAGGAGCAGTGTCCAAAAATGTGATTTGCAAGAATGGGCCTCATGTTGGCGCTAGAAAAGGGCCATGTGAAAAAAGCGAATGATTCGCCGCTGATGTCTTAACTCTGCATGGGAGCCCAGGATCGAACTGGGAACCTTCCAGTTGCCGAGCGGCCACTCTCTCTACCTCTGAGCCACTGCACCAACATATCTTATGCTGCGCTCACACCACACTGACTCACCACTCACTCATCTGAGAAAACCTTGGAAGGGGAAAAAAATGAAGGAAAGAATGCACTTTGATGATTTTCACACACACGCGTGCGCGCGTACACACGCGCGTGTTTCCCTCGCTAAATGGTGTTAATTAACTTTGGCAAACATGACCATGAGGCATAGATGCCAGCGCACTCTGCAAAGTTTCCGAGTAACAAACTAAAAAGATGCGGGGGGATTTGGTTCATGCGCTCCGGTAGTAATCAAGCAAACAACCTATTCAGAGATGAGTGCAAGGCCGCCGTCACTATCATCCCCTTATGACACTACCGAGCAGCCGACAAAGGTGCCGCACATTAAAGCCTCGTTTTCCTTTTGTTTGTTTTTTTGTGTGTTTTTTTGGAGAGCAGCCTGCCTGAAATGCATCAATGCCATTCTGAAATGCACTTCATGGAGAGCCACCGACTAAATGGGTGCAAGGATCAAAACGTACAAGTGTCCAAATGGGTTTGGGTTGTTTTGGGGAATTCGTCTGACTGGCTTTGTGTCAGTTGTGTGATGTGTGTTAGCCCTTCAATTCTCAGTTTGATTCCATTACCGTCGTTGCGAGGGCAACGGAATTCTTAACATGCGTGACTCCTGAGTCATTCATGAGCGAAAGAGAATATAGACAACATTGTCCAGGACATGTCATGTCAGTACTCCATCTAGTTTAAGTTTAAGTTTCATCTCTCTCTCTCTCTCTCTCTCTCTCTCTCTCTCTCTCTCTCTCTCTCTCTCTCTCTCTCTCTCTCTCTCTCGGCATAACGTACATAATGTAGGCTACTTACTGATGCGGTTGTAGATCAGCTATTTTCAAATAGCCAAGGCTACAGTATAAAACAGGGCTAACATGGTATATGTATGTTTTATAATATATCTGCAAAGAAACTACTGTAGTTACTAAAGTTTTCAAATAAAATAATCATTATAAATTAATGTAATGGAGCAAAAGTACAATATTTGGATTTGAGATGTAGTGGAGTAGAAGTAAAAGTATTGGAAATACTCAAGTAAAGTACACATACCTCGAAATTGTACTCAAGTACATTACTCAAGTAAATCTTCTTACTTTACACCACTGATACGTACATACGGAACAAGCTGTAAATCAGGAAAGACAAAAGGCCCAATCACATGTACCCATCACGGCCACGGTGCCGTTTTGTAGCGGACTGACCTCCACTCGCACCTGCATTGTTTACCCGTGTCTCCACGTCTTTGTTCTACACTCACCAAACACCACTCACTCATCGTAGGAAAACCTTGGAAGAGAGAGAGAGAAAAAACAAAAAGTCAGACAGAAAGAATGCGCTTTGATGAGTTTTCTCTCTCTCTGCACCCTTCCCTCTTCTCCTCGCCTAAATGCTTGTTAATTAACTTCGGCAAACATGGCCATGAGGCATGGATTGCCGGCACGCTGTGAAGCTTCGAGCAAAAACAAAAGACTCGAGGGCAAGGCTGCGCAATCAACCCATTCTGACACTTTGAGCAACTAACAAAGGTGGCAGCACAGAGAGGCTCTCTGATGGCAGTGAATACTTATTTTTTTCGCCTGAATTTTGGAGAGCAGCTCGTGTGAATGTCAGCCAATGCTTCCATTTTTCTGGACAGAAAAAAATGGGTTTTTAATTCAGCCCTTTTACTTAGTCTGCGTTGGCTGCCCGGGGTGAAAGCTTTAAGCCACAGACCACGACGCTAACTCCCGTGAAAACATGGGTCTGTTGTTGCGCGGCGTAAAACAACCCTTAAGAGGTTGGGATTAGGTTGTCGTAAAAAAAAAATATATATATATAAATAAAAAAAGGCCGAAACCTCGCGGCACCCGGGCCTGGCCGGCCACGCAGACCACAGCTACTGGACTGACCGCTGCCGCCCTTCCCGCAGACGACATCCCCGAAAATCCTCCAGTTTTAAAGTGATCCCTGACTAATATGACAAATATGTCTTAAAACATTATAATTGTCCTCTATAACTACAATGTAAAATTAAAAACACCTTAAATATTTTATTTCTTCTAGAAATAGCTAATCTTTCACTCAGTAGGGGAAATGCCTGTCGCATGTTGATGATGTCATAAATGTCATGTGTAATTTTTATGGCATGCATGTGGAAAAAAACAAAACACAAACACATTTGATATATTTATTTGATGCTCATATTAACCATATGAAGTATTACGTTTGTTTTTATTTTCACATGCATGCCATTAATTCCATAGGGATAGATCACACTTGACATTTGTGACATCATCAACTTGCGACGGGCATTTCCCCTATGGAGTGAAAGATTAGCTATTTCTAGAAGAAATAAAATAATTGAGGTGTTTTTAATTTTACATTGTAGTTATAGAGGACAATTATAATGTATTAAGGCATATTTGTCGTATTAGTCAGGGATCACTTTAAGTTCTTTTAACCATACTGTACATTATGTTAAAAAATGGTGGGCTCCTTTCCCAGACTTTGCACAGAGCGGAACCCTTTACTGAGAGATCTCCTCGTTCTCCAAGAAGAAATTATGACAAAAAACAACAAGAAAAACTTAATGTGGGCTGTATAGCCAAGAAATATGAACATTAGAATGAGGGTTAGGAGTGGAAAAGATGGAAACTTTTATTGAGTGCATAACCACTTTATGGATTTGAACCCGGGCCTCCTGTGTGGGAAGAGAACCACCCCCCCCCCCCCCCCCCGCTCATCCAAAGGGGGAATGCAAATTGACCAAGGGAGATGTTATGCTTTGCGTGGGGCTACTGTACTACGTGAAGAAAACATTATTTCATTCAGGCAGAAAGTTCTTACATCCTTATTTCGCCTAACTTTTTTATTTTTTGTAATAAGCATTCTTTTTTTTTTTTCATATTCAACATGTAGTGTGTTAGCAGCTTCTTAGTACCTTATGCGCCTGATTTGCATGTCGATTTCCCACACTACAAATATCCGATCTACAAGCTCACAACGGGCACACAACTACACTTGTAGCAGTGGTGGAAAAAGTAAAAAATGGTAAAGTAAAAGTATCAATATTGCAATACAGAAATACTCTGTTACAAGTAAAAGTCCGGAATTCAGAATTGACTTGTGTAAACGTACAAAAGTATTGGTATCAAACCGTCATATCAGGGCCAGCAAGGCCTTCTCTGCTGGCCCTGCACTTGCTTAAATATATTTATTTTCCCACAAACATAAACTGTATAAGAACAGTACTTAACTCATTTAGAACGGGTACACATTATTGTGTATCATTATTTCATGCTTTAACTATTGAAAAATCGTGAAAATTAGAATTTTGACCCGATTCTATAAGTGTCTTTTGAATCCTTCTAAGATTCTTTGAAAAACCTATGTTTCTATGTCAGCAATCTGGCCAGCCATCGTCAATGAAAAGGTCCTTTTCACTTAAATGGAGCTCAGCTAGTCTGTTCTTGAGAGACTACTATGTCAGTGGTTCTCAAACCTTTTCATGTGAAGGACCCCCAAAATGATATGCATTTGGCCACGGACCCCCATATCTAGTTCCAGGGACCACCCAGAAGCAAAATTTGAGTTACAAACGTTCGATTTGAAAATACATTATTCAAAGATTTGCACACATTTTCACGACTTTTTCCAAAAATAGCAGATCTACAAGCTCGCAGCGCGGCACTCGGTGCTGCGCTGTGAGCTTGTATATCTGCTATTTTTCACTGGTTAAAGCATTCAAAAAGTAAATGTACTTAGCCACTTTACACCTCTGTCTTTATAGCTATTAACAATGTCTCTCTGTTGGTCTCCCTCATGCAGGGTGCGGTGGCGCAGGGCCTATGAGGGCTCCCTCAGCACAATCACGACCGAAACCTCAAAATGAACCTGAAACCCATATATACCGTAGGCGTTGGTTTCTCACACACACACACACACACACACACACACACACACACACACACACACACACACACACACACACACACACACACACACACACACACACACACACACACACACACACACACACACACACACACACACACACACCTTTGTGTGTCACAGCGTGCGAAGAAAGGGCCCATGCAGCGTGTGCGACCTTATAGAGCAAAAGCCTGTGTCCCACTTATCGGCAGACACAGTGCCACGTTATTCCGCGACGAGCTATTTGTGGTTTTAGCCACGATGAGACACCTTGTTTCTTTTTTTTCTCACCCTCGCTCTCCTCTCTCTCTAACGGACTTGCACGCACCTTGGTTTCTCATCTTTAACTGACGTTTCGGAAACATTTGTCGCCCGCTCTCTTTTCTTTTTTTTTTCTTTTTTTTTTTTTGCTGCAATCATCAGATTTCCCTTTTCGCACCTTGGGGCCCACTTAGTAACCACCCACTCAGCAATGTAAAGCCTAATCAACGCCTCGCTCGCCCTCCCACGGAGGCAAGCAACCATTTTCTCACCTGCTAATACCACAAAGAGGACGTTAGCCGCCAGCGTTTGCTGATAGTCATCAGCCTCTGCTACACCACACACACACACGCGCACACACACACACACACACACACACACACACACACAGTATCTCAGGTATCTATGTGCGTGTTGGAGCTAATGGACACATTCCCTCATATGTGCGTGATATATTATGGTCGCTGCAAGCTTCTAGATCTGCTATTTTTGAAAAATCGTGAAAATTAGAATTTGGACCCGATTCTATAAGTGTCTTTTGAATCCTTCTAAGATTTTTTGAATTAAGGGGGCGTGTTCTTTAAATTTCAGCCTGCGCATTTATCAACGCTGGGATCAAATGTACACCAGGTGTGTCTATTTAGGACGTGTTCGTAAATGCCACGCAAACGTTGCCCTACGCAAAATTTGGTGAAAAAAAGACCGTTTTTTACACTCCATTGATAAATGAGGGCCAGAGTTTGCAAGCTAACATGATGCAACAAGGGTCACAACTCACAAGTGGTGCAGAAGTGCAGAAGTGCAGAAGGGACCAGTAAGGCAAGAGAGCAAACAAAGTACTCAACCCTAGTACTGGAGTCAAATTATAGTTATACTCCTGGTTTAAAAAAATATATATACTGTATATAGGCCTATCCAACATTACAAATAATCAAGCTCTTATGCCTTAACTTAAAGTTCTGTCCATACTGTCTCCGACCAACAAACTTTTCGTCGGAGAGGTCCGGTTCAACTACAAAATGACGTCACTCGCATCTTCTGAAAAGCATTACCCCGAATTAGAGTTCGGAAAGCTGCACATCGGAAAGTCGGAACCCTCCGACGAAAGGTTTGGTGGTCGGATACAGCATGGACAGGCCTTTAAGTTATAAGGCATAAGAGCTGGTACTTAAGACAATCAAAATACAGCCCTGGACAGTGTCAAAATGAGTCAAATGGAGAGGACAGAAGCCCCGAAAAGCCCCGTGATGAAGGGAGCACACGCACACGCACACGCACACACACACACACACACACACACACACACACACACACACACTTAGAGTGGCACCGGCCTTAAATATGCATGCGTATCGCTCGAGGACTCATTCGCCGTAGGCCCGTAGCCCCCCGCGCTTAAGTGACACGGGGAGGGAGACTTCAGAGTGCCACGGCGCGGCGGTGGGTCCCCAGGATGAAAGGCATTGTGGGTACAGCTGGAGGGGGGACCCTGGGCGTACAACGGGCGGGCATCACAACGCTCACCGCCAGCGCCGGGGCTTCACCTCCGGGCTCTTGTCCTCCTCCCACCTCCCCCACCCCCTTGTTCTGCCGTCTGTCCGTCTTGTCCTCTGCTCCCGCATCGAGGCGCTCGTGGGCGTATAATGATCGCGAGACAGCTGCACTTTGAAACCGAGAGGCCACGCTACACCTTCTTGTTCCGTGCATGTCCTCTCCCTCCCGAGGCCTCCCCCCCCTCCATTTTGATCACGTTTGATTGACTCTGTGGCACCAAGGCAGCCGCCACGGCCTTAACCCATGTGGACCCGTTACTTGTAGATTTTTTTTTTTGGTTGATAAACCGTGAAAATGTGTGCAATTTTTTTTTTAAATATATCATTTTCAAACCAAACTTTTGCAACTCAGATCTTTGCTTCTGGGGGGTTCCTGGAACAACATATTTTGAGATAGTTAGGGTTAATTTTGGGGGTCCTTGACATGAAACGTTTGAGAACCACTACTGATATAGCAACTTGAATTTTTCAAGACATTTATAGCATCGGGACAATATATTCAAAGACTTGCATCCATATTCGAGCCAAATATAGCAGATCTACAAGTTCACAAGGCCTAGATTGGCTATTTTCGGCATAGAGCTTTGGTGTAGAGGGGAAAAAGAGCAGAGTAAGTACATAGTGAACGGTCAAGTTTATTATATTGACGGTTCAAGTGGTTAAATATCTGAAAACACAAATTGACATGAATCCAAAATACACTGATGATTGTGCTGTCCAACAATCATATGGAATCTATGAACAGGTTGTGGGGGTCCCTGCTTCATCTCTCTATCTCAACTAGGGCTCCTTGGCCTGAACACGTTGAAGATCCTTGATGCCTTCCCGCTCTTAACGGATTAATGTACTCTGGGGCGCTGCTGCGTCCAGATCTATTTAAAGCTGTCCGGTGATCCTCCCAGGTCCCCTAAGTAGATGTCCTCTCTCTCCGCATTAAAGGAGCGGCCGGTTAAGGAGAAGGAGGGTGCGTGACCTTCTCCAGAGTTCAGCGGCGGGACACGCTCGGCTGGCTTGGCGGGCCTCATCGTATACGATATGTGATGCCCATTTAAATATTTACGGCCGTGGTCAGCTTCTGCTCTAATTGGCAAACCGTACGTGGGGCACGTACCGACACACACGCCACGCACGCACGGACACACACGCACGGACACACACACACACACACACACACACACACACACACACACACACACACACACACACACACACACACACACACACACACACACACACACACACACACACACACACACAGAGAAAAAGGTTGTTGTGGGTTGGTTTCCACATAGTGGCATTGTCCTGAGACCTCCTCGCTTGGGTGTCACAAGGAGGGGAAAAGTGGGACTGAGTTATCAGGGCCCAAGGTGGAGGGACTGACACTGACATAGAAACATAGGTTTAAAAAAAAAAAAAAAAAAACCTTAGACGGATTTGAAATATTCAAAGACTTTTTCGCGATTTTTTCAAAAATAGCAGATCTACAAGCTCGCAGCGTGGCACTCGGTGCCGCGCTGTGAGCTTGTATATCTGCTATTTTTCAATAGTTAAAGCACAACATGTGTAATAATACGTTCCCAGTTCATGGGGGGCCCACAGTGAATCCTTGCACCAGGGCCCAGAATTTGGTAGACACCCCTGGATTTCACATACTGACTGGCATTGTCCCGAGACCTCCTCGTCCATGAATGTTTGATTGGTTTATATATTTTCAAAGGAAAAGGGTTTCCCACTCCATTATTCAGGGGCCGCGGGGAGGGGAGTGGAAGGGAGGGGGGGGAGAAAGACATCCATTTGCAAATCTCTATCATTTATGGAACCCGGCTCTCAAACGCCAGGTTTTGTTTTTCAAAATGCTCTGCTCCTCTCTCTCTCTCTCTCTCTCTCTCTCTCTCTCTCTCTCTCTCTCATCTCTCTCTCTCTCTCTCTCTCTCTCTCTCTCTCTCTCTCTCTCTCTCTCTCTCTCTCTCTCTCTCTTCTCTCTCTCTCTCTCTCTCTCTCTCTCGCTCCCCCCCCCCCCTCCATGTGACATGATGCTAGCTGAAGGCGGCAACTGCGAAAAGCTGGCAGCGAGCACCACTCGTGTTAAGTCCATGTCATGTACAGTAAGCGGCGTTGCGCTTTACGGAGGGGGGAGGGGGGTTTGGGGTCACGGAGCAGCGTTCGCCACGCCGCCGTGGCACGGCAAACGATGCCCTGCGTCCGCGTTCAGAGATCCGTTAGTTAATTCACTAGCTTGTGGGAGAAAACATTCTGTCCCGGGATACATGCAGGTACAGTATGCATGTAGCTATTCTGCTTCCAGCATGAGGCAAGACCCACATTCTGAGTGAACATTTTAAACTCAAATATTTGCTTCTGGCGGTCCCTGGAACACAATATTGTTAGATGGGGGTCCACGGCCAAATAGCCTATATATCATTTTGGGGGTCCTTGACATGACAAAGTTTGAGAACCACTGATATAGCAACGTAAGTTTTAGTTAGGATTTAGAAGACATTCGTAGAATCTGCCTATGTCAAGGACCCCCAAAAATGATATGTATTTGGCTGCAGACCCCATCTCAAAATATTTAGTTTTTTCCAGGGACTCCCAAAAGCAAAATTCTTTGTTAAAAATGTTCAATCTGAATTTGGGTCTTGCCTCATGCTAGATGCAGAATAGATACACACGTAAAGTATAGGGTCGCCACAGCCGCAGGTGATAAAGGCATTACCACACAGCACTTTGTTCAAGTGTCATCTTAGCTAGTTTTGAGGTGCCCGCGTTTACTCATGTACTGTACTTGAGTTGAGTTGTCGTTTTTTTTAGTCCAGTGCAATTATTTGATGACTTCTGGTATCATAAAACATGCATTAACCTAACATTTACTTGTAAAAGAGTATATTTGTACAATAATGCAGTGATACAGTTCTTCTACTAGAAGATTTTTATAATCACCTCTTGTTGAAAGTGTGCTCAACACATAATTCTTGTGGATATTCCTTTTTAAAAACCTGTCGTCTTTCTATTGTCTTAGTGCATTTTAACGCAGTTGGACACGCAATGACAGAAAGGGGATTGAACCAGACTGAACGAACAAACGCTGCAACCCAAAAAGTAAGTCAGACAAATTTCTCCCCACCACCGTCCCAATCATGACACTTGTCATTTCGATCTTTGTCACCGCTAAGTCTGTCTGCGGTCCTATGTCCATGATCCGCATAACCAACCCAACTTGAGTGAATTATCACTTTAATTCCCTGCATTTTGCTATTATGCCGGTGAAGTGGTGAAGGGGGAGGGGGGGGGGGGTGAGTCGCTGAAATTCGAAACAGTCAGCAGTGGATGTCCAACACGCTCAAACGGTTTTAATGCAGATAGATGTGGACGGGAATGGGGGCCACGTAATGAGGTTCAACTTTTTCACTGCCGTTTGGGGCAGATTTACGAGGAATTGGAACTGTTAAGAGCCCAGCCGGCGACGGCCGCCTGGGCCCCCGCGTGCAGACCACACACACACACACACACACACACACACACACACACACACACACACACACACACACACACACACACACACACACACACACACACACACACACACACACACACACACACACACACACAGTGACGTGACATGCAACGCGAAGCGCAGTGACAAAGTCTGTAAGGGGAAGATGCACTGTTTATCACCGTGCATGGCAGAGACAGAGTGTAATGACAGTGCGTGTGCGTGTGTGTGTGTGTGTGTGCGCGTGCGCGTGTGCGTGTGCGTGTGTGTGTGTGTGTGTTTGTGAGAGAGAATGGGGGAGCAGAGAGGACAGTGCAGTACAAAGTTACGGGTAACAAAAAGACACAGCCGTCTCGCTCGCTTCCCCCTCGGAGTGAGCGAGCGACATCATCATCCCTTAAATATTTCAGTCGGCGACTCCCTGCCGTTCAGCGTTAATGAATATTAAGGGGGAGACATCTTCCTGAGGGTGAACTCTTATTTATTCCCTTTATTGTTTGAAACTTCTCCCTCTCTCTCTCTCTCTCTCTGTCTCTGTCTGTCTCTGTCTACTCTGAGCTGACGAAGTTTATGTTGGCAGATGGGCGGACCCGGCGAATCTCTCCGGGAGTCATGACGTCAACAAATTCACCTCCACTCTGATTGGTTAGGGAATTCTACACTTCCTAACAACAGTGATTTTAACATGATCGCCCAGGCTTTATCTTTCTACCGATCGCCAAATAAAGGCTGGGTTTCCAAGGCTAGTCACTCTCTCACCCTCAAAGACTCGAACATAAATGGGGGTCTCAGAGATAGAAATACCATTAAATACGGGTCCGTAGCCTAATGCATGTCAAACTGGGAGTCCTTGAAATTAAAATGTTTTTGGAAGCTCACAATGCGACGCTTGGAGGTCGGCTATTTTCGGTGCCTTGATACCACACTTAACTAAGCATAATCAACTGAATACTGGAGATGCATCAACTGAGATCTTGAATGCTGCCTTAAGGTATGGCATGGAAAGAGTACATTTGCATTTCTTTCACCATAGTGAAAACCGCATTCATGGTCTGGAGAGGGCACTTTTTACAGAAGATAAAAGGGCAGGGGTTCAAGCCCCTTTGATGCTCTATGTGTGCACGTGCCTGACATGTCACACACATTATTGATTGATACAGTCGACGTGTCACATGCATGCACATACATTTACCTTTTTTCTTTAGTGGCTGCAAAGAAGATATATGGACTACCAAGAGCGGTTTCATTTTATGTTATAACCCGCCGCGGCGTGACGCATTGTGAGCTTGTAGATCGGCTATTTTCAAATGATTTATAGACCTTTTATACACTGTGAAACAGGACATTCTGCACAATGTACAAGTAATTTATATTTTTGGTACTAAGTACATTTTGATGCCAATACTATTTTACCTTTACTCAAGTACATTTTGAATTAGGCTTCTTGTAACAGAGTATTTCTACATTGCAGTATTGATACTTTTATTAAAGGACGACTTCACCACTTTTCCACCTATCTTCAATTGGTCCTCACTAATGTTCATGATAAAATAGCTCAAGTGATTTCTACTCTGTGTCTCATAGGAGGGCTCAGGGGAGTTCAGAAAACCGTCTGCCAGTGACATCATCGTTGGAAGATGTTTTTAAAAAGATTTTAAAAAAATATATACAGGTATATTTAGATTTTTATTATCGCAAGAACAATGGCTTCCATTATAACATTATAACTTTTCATTTACTTTAACATTGTAACATTTTCATTGACTTTAACATTGTAACTTTTCAGGAATTTAAAGTCTGCAGTTTTTATTATAATGGATTCCCCATCGATGATGTCTGTTGCCCACAGCCCTCCTATGAGACACAAACAGAGTAGAAAAAAATTGTGCTATTTTATCATGAACATTAGTGAGGACCAATTACATGAAGATAGGTTGAAAAGTGGTGAAGTCGTTCTTTTACTTAAGTAAAACATTTGAGTACTTTTCCCACCACATGTGTACACTGTACACAGATATAAAGACACACATGCACACACGCACACACACACTCACACAGTGCACATGCACGGGGCAGCTGTTTTGCGAGCGAGAGATTTTCCATCAATGTCAACTTCAATGACGCGGCTGGTGTGATAAGGTTTGGTTTAATAAATGAGGGGAGAGCAGTGCAGCCAGGCTGATGCCTCCGTTTAACCCCCTGTAAACATGGCAGAGCGCCGCGCGCAGCCTCACGCAGAGCGCTAACGGCCTGGTCAAGCCGGGCCGCGCCCATTTATTATCAATTACAGCTGTCTCTAAAGAGGCCTCTTAACAGCCGTTCAGTCCGTATGCTGGCAGTGTTGGAAAAAGTACTCATATTTTGTTTACTTACGTGTAGAGAATGTTAGAGAGGCAGGGGCTGACATTTCTAAAGGGGACTTTTGGTGGAAATATTGAAAATAGCTGCGACGCGTTGTGAGCTTGGAGGTTGGCTATTTTCTGTGTGTGATACACAACGGAACTAAGCATAATCAAGTCAATACTGGAGATGTGACGCACGGCATGTAATGGATTTCTACACATAAGATGCTGAATTCAAGTTCAGGAGAGTTTGGACAAGGCAATTCTCTTGAATGCTGCCTTGTATGGCATGGAAAGGGGGCATTTGCATTTCTTTCACCAGAGTAAAAAGTAACTGCATTTATGGTCTGGAGGGGGCACTTTTTACAGACTGATAAAAGGGCAGGAGCTCAAGCCCCTTTTGATGTCTATCACCACACTGTCCTTGTCCTTGCCCATACCAGACATGCCCATAGAGAGACAGTATTTGTATGTGTCTGTCTGTGCTTGTCCCTTTTACGCCCATATATGGAGATCCCTGACTGTCATCAGTATAGGCTATAACAGTAGGTGGTTCTGACAACTGTGTTATATGTCCCCTCACCCCAGCAACGTTTTTTTACTATCTAACTATTAATTTACTGAATGTCTGTCCGCCGGTTGCCGTCTGACATGCTCTGACATCACTGTGATGTCATGGGAACCAAATCCCTTGTATTGCCATATATGGAGATCCCTGGGTTGCCAGGGGAACTAAACCCTTTTATGCCCATATATGAGATCTGGAGATCCCTGTGATGCCAGGGATGCCCATATATGGAGAACCCTGTGATGCCAGGGGAACCAAATCCTTTGGCCAGATGGCCAAGACATGGCACGACCTCACTCTTTAGGGCGAGGTCGCGTGTCACCCTGAGGCGTCTTACTGGTTGTATGTTTATTAAGCCCTTATAGATTTACCCCCCCCCCCCCCCCCGTACTTAACCCAGTTCCTTTATACATTGTGACCATGAGAACAGCTCATTCTCTTCTCTTCCTATTCTCTCACACTCTCTCTATACTCACAGCGCTCACTGTGTGATCATTACTGGAGACCCTGCATGCATGTGAGCTGAGCTGGGTGGGAATTTAATTTCTCCACATAAAATCTGCACAATAGGAAAAGGAAATTAAAGTTGCCATTACTGTCGGCGCTATCATGCATCCTCACTTACCTGCCATTCAGCGGAATGAAACGTTTATACAGCAGGACTCCACCCCCTCCCCCTCCCCCCTCACCCGCTCCTGTTTGGTCCTGTTTGGAGCTGGGAGGAATTCATGAAAACCGTGCACTCGGTGACGAGTTGTAGATTTTTGGTGTGATGTTAGGTATGGGCAGTGGTGTAAAGTAACTAAGTACTCTCACTACTCACAACGCATTGCGATGCAACGTGTTGTGAGCTTGTAGATCTGCTATTTTCAAACATTTTGTACTTTTACTTTTGGTACTTTAAGTACATTTTGATGCCAAAACTTTCATACTTTTACTCAAGTACATTTTGAATTCCAGACTTAACAGAGTATTTCTATATTGCAGTAGTGATACTTTTACTTAAAAAAAAAATAGAGTACCGGTACTCTTTCCATCCCTGTATGGGTATGGGCATAAGGTTTTCAAAAAAACTTCGCAAACATTTTGGGCTTGCCCCCCTAGTGGTCTGTTTGCAATGAATCCAATATGAAATAAGTCAGTATATGGTTGAATCCCCAAATAATTGATGGAAGAGATTTTTCAATGGATTCTGTTACTACTGGCTATGCTAAATAACATGAAGGAAAAATTACTTCTGGAAAGGCATCATTCTCAACGTAGATAAATGTAGAATTATATGCAGGATGCAATTTGCATAGAGATTTGATAAACCTCATTTAATTGACTACATTTATAAATATATATATATATATATATATATATATATATATATATATATATATATATTTTAATATAGGCCTAGTCCTTGCTCTCTCAAACGCCACTGTGCCAATTCATCCATGCCTAAGGTTAATGCCTACCCCTGCTTTTAACAAGTGGTGTCTTTAATGGGACATTTCAGCCTTTAGATAAATGAAAGGTAAAATGAAGTGCTAATATTTTCTTACTTAGATTTTTATTTATTTATTCATTCTTTTCTCTTTTTTGTGTAATAACGTGTTCAATATTTCTGTATTTATTTCTTTGACACTCAATATTCCCACCAGCCAATCTCCGCAATATAAGCACCTAATTATCTGCCCACTAATAATAACAATAGCTGGAGCGCACGTGCACACGCACACACACACACACACACACACACACACACACACACACACACACACACACACACACACACACACACACAGGGAAAAAAAGGGAAGGGAGAGAAAAATCAATTATGCTGGCCCTGACCAGGAGTGTCTCATTATTTCATAGGCAATAACCTGAATGATAGACTAATAAAGAGCAATTTATTTAGAGAGGGGGAGGGAGGGGGCTAGGGGGAGGAAGGGGGAGCTAGGGGGGAGGAGGAGGGGGGATTCCCACCGCAGCATCAGACGACCAGAAGATGGATGCGTTAGAGATAGACACGTCTAATTAGCTCTCTCTCTCTCCCTCTCTCTCTCTCTCTCTCTCTCTACCGCTATATAGCCTCCTATAAGCTCTGACCAGCGTGTGTGTGTGTGCGTGCGTGCGTGCGTGCGTGCGTGCGTGCGTGCGTGCGTGCGTGCGTGGTGCGTGCGTGCGTGCGTGCGTGCGTGCGTGTCCGATTGTGGCTAACAACTATTAATCCCCCCCAAACACGTTTGGCACTTTACACATTGTTTCAGCTTTTCTGACTGATATGTAGTAAAAAGTAAGGGGTGGATCCCCCTGGCAGCTCATGTTACAGACAAAGTTACAAAGTAACATACATACATAGTTACCTAGACACGCAGTCACGCTTAGGAGACGGTGTGTTACCGCTCAAAAATGTCTCTTTGAAAAAGCCCTTTACTTCAATCAATCAATCAATCAATCAAATCCTCCATGCAGCCTCTAACACGTTCAACCTGCCAGCCGTGTTATATTTAATTTTGTAAAGTTTTATATACATATTATAGTGAAAACGCGCACACACGCACACGCACGCACACACACACACACACACACACACACACACACACACACACACACACACACACACACACACACACACACACACACACACACACACACACACACACACACACACACACACACACACACACACACACAGTGAGCTTGTAGATCTGCTATGTTCCCCTTCCATCACAAGCTAAAGTATATAAGACTTCCACTGCCATTCATACAGCAGGCTAATTATGGCCCATGTGACCACCATCTGAAGTGACAGACAAACTGTAAGAACAAGTATAATTGTTCCTCTTTCACCGCGGATTGTGACACTCGCCATCATAGGCCTTTGTCATGACCCTGCATGTTCATATACACAAGCACGAATGCATGCACAAACTCATCTCTCTCACGTATGTGTGTTTGTATGTTTTCCGACGTGCACGTGCTGTGTGGCGTGCACGTGCTGCGTTCGTAATTAATATCTCTGATTTATTCACAAATCACAACTGAGAGAGAGCGCGGAGAGAGAGAGCGAGAGCGAGAGCGAGAGCGAGCGAGAGAGAGAGAGAGAGAGCGAGAGAGAGAGAGAGAGAGAGAGCAAGAGTGGAAGGGGACGGGGGGAGGAAGGGAGAGAAAGCCATAACGGCAAATTAATCTCAACCTTAAGAGAGAGAGAGAGAGAGAGAGAGAGAGAGAGAGAGAGAAGGAAGGAGGGAAAGAGGAGAGTGAAGGAGAAAGAGAAGTAGGAAAAAAGGAAATGCACTCTTGGACGACTGCCAACCGTTGCCATCATTGAATTTACATCTGTTTACTCTGTGGCTCCTTCCTCTCTCCTGTTACTGTGACCCCGACTCTCTCACCCCCCCTTCCCCCACCCCCACAAAGCAGCCACCATCTCTCCACCACTTTACACCACTTCTCTCCCTCTCCTCTCTCTCTCTCTCCTTTCTTTCTCTCTGTGTTGTCATCCTCTCTCAAGGATTGACGTTTGTTTCTTTTGTTATTTGCGGGAGCTCTGAATGACTGTACGTTACTAAGTCGGCTGACACACGAGGTTCTCAACCTGGCGGGCCTAGTTTGGGCATGACACGTATGACGAAGACTGTCCAATTCAAAAACTGTCCAAAATGTTTTAATAATGATTTGTAAAACGTGTATTTAACGAAAATAAAATGAATTACTCATCTGCAAGCCTACAACGGCCAACGCGTCGCATCACAAGATAAAATATTAAAATATTATCATATTATTATTATCCATGTGTATTTATTTATCTTTCTGTCTTCTTTGTAACTGACTAAATGCTCCAGCAATCCCTTTTAATTGCCTGCCTGCCTGCGTACCTATGTACACTTTCCATCTTAATGCATACATGTACTGTATTAGTTTGTGTGCACTGCGCCACAAGAGGGAGTAAGGGGGAGATAATTTGGCTCTTCTAACACACACACACACACACACACACACACACACACACACACACACACACACACACACACACACACACACACACACACACACACACACACACACACACACTCACACTCACACTCACACCCACACAGAGAAAGAGAGTTTAAGAGAGAGAGGAGAGAGAGAGAGAGAGAGTAGAGTGGAGACAGATAAAATGAGGTGCCGAAAGGCAGACTTAAGGAGAGAGAAAGAGTGAACGAGTGAAACGCGTACACATAGCCTCGCACGCTGCACACACACACACACACCACACACACACACACACACACACACACACACACACACACACACACACACACACACACACACACACACACACACACACACACACACACACACACACACACACACACACACACACACACGTACGTCATGTGCTTATCCAAGAAAATGTAAAGAGTGTGTGCATATACGTGCGTGCGGCGTGCGCGTATACGCTGCAGCCAGGGGCCTGCAACGTGAGAGTGCAGGCACATTCCTTCCAGGGTTATCCTCAGGTGTCTTGAGTGAGAAATGGAGACGCATGCGTCCATAGAGTCCACGCACAGCGTATAGTATACAGTATATGGTCACTGTCGGGCAGAAAACTTGTATCTCCAAGTTTCAAATGGTGTATGTTTTTTGCAAAGTATAAGCCCTGCTTCATCATACAATGCCGTCGCACAAAAGTAGTGAAAAACAGCCGATCTACAAGCACACAACGGCGTTGTGTGCTTGTAGATCGGCTGTTTTCACTTGTTTTAAATCATGTGATGATATCATGTGATGATAAATCATGTGATGATAATTTCAAAACGAACGGTTTTGGACATACAAGGTTTTCACCCGACAACGACGATATATATGCTCTCTTACTGTATATGTACAGTAAGGGGGGGGGGGGGGGGGGGGGGGGTCCTGCACGCTCACACAGCTGTTCCACCACGGCCCTCTTAAAGGAATTATGTTCCCGACACTTCAATTCGCCCGCGTCTCGGTAGCTTGCCGTGCCACATATATCCGCCAGATGATTTACTGCACGGTGAGCGCTTAAAGATGAGGTGCCATGATTTTTTTCTCCCCTAAAACATGATGATCAGGTAATACGATTATACTAGGAGGAAGATATTTTCCAAAAAAAAGTGTACAGAAAGAGTTAAAGTTATGTTTTATGTGGCCGCACCCACCAGTTCATTACCTGGTTGTCAGTGTTCGGTGTATGGTAAAAGGGGAGGGGATGAGTTTATGATGTCATTATATAGTTTTTTTTTTTTTTTTTTTTTTTTTTTGATCAGGGCCTTTTGGCTTTCAGCTTTCAGAAAGTAACCAAAAAATACACAGGGAAGACATTTGCATATTAAAACCCCATCCTGTGGTCTATTAGATGTTAACTCCATAGACACATACAAAACTGAAAAAGTACAAAACTATGGGCACCACCTCTTTAATGGATGCTCTCCAACAACTTTTGTCATTACACTATCATTATTATTACAAAATATTCTTCTTTTTCTGTTGAATTTGCTTGTTTCTGGCGCAAACTTGTCACCCGTAGGCAATTTCTTGTGAATCACACTACAAGGCCAGTGGAGTTCAACCTGAACCAGTAGCGTAGCCCCCTTTAGCATGTAGCACGTTATACTTCCTCACACCTGGAACACTTCCAGAGGTGCTAATTTATTCCTTTCAAGTAGTTCGGGAGAAGGGAGGTGGGTGAGGCCGTGTCGCGTCGTGTTGTGTGCAGGGGCGTCACAAGGGGGGGGGGGGGGGGGGGGGGGGGGGGGGTGAGTGGGACTGAGTTACTAGGGCCCAAGGTGGAGGGGGACTTAATTATTTTATGCTTTAGCTATTGAAAAAATAGCAGATCTACAAGCTCACAGCGCGGCACAGAGTGCCGCGCTGCGCGCTTGTAGATCTGCTATTTTTGAAAAAGTCGTGAAAATGTGTGCAAATCTTTGAATATATGTATTTTTTTAAGCGAACATTTGTAACTCAAATTTTTGCTTCTGGGGTTCCCTGGAACTAAATATTTTGAGATAGGGGTCCGTGGCCAAATACATATCATGTTGGGGGTCCTTCACATGAAAAAGTGTGAGCACCACTGACATAGAAACATAGGTTTTCAAAAAAACCTTAGAAGGATTTGAAATATATTTCAAAAATTCACACATTTTCACAAATAAAAAAAAATAGCAGAGCTACAAGCTCGCAGCGTGGCACTCAGTGCCGCGCTGTGAGCTTGTATATCTGCTATTTTTCAATAGTTAAAGTACCCAGGGCCCAGAATTTGGTGCGACACCCCTGGTTGTGTGCGCACGCGCGCGTGCGTGCGTGCGTGTGCGTGCGTGCGTGCGTGCCGTGCGTGCGTGCGTGCGTGCGTGCGGCTGTGCGTGCGTGCGTGTGTGTGGTGTGTGTGTGTGTGTGTGTGTGTGTGTGTGTGTGTGTGTGTGCGACTGTAACCATAACACCTTGTAGTTAATTATATCTCCGGTCCACAGAGCCAGCGTTAGCACTTAGCGTTAGCCAGGGAAGCAAGCGTCTACGGGGCTCGTTCCCCCCCTCCCTCCCCCTCCCTCTCCCTCCCTCCTCTGTCACTCACTCCCCTCAGGACACTCTCTCGCCACCCACCCCCTCCTCCCCCCGCCATATCACACCCCCATCACAGCGGATTAAGCGCTAACTAACCCTCCTTTAATTAACTCATGATTAGGTATTAAATATCTGGC
>NW_027665064.1:0-1000 GCF_963921795.1 Nannobrachium achirus
TTCGACTTCATAAGAATTATAATGAACATCAGCAACGCTCGGCCCGCGTTTGGCTCCATGAAAGAAAAAAGGAGAAAATGAAAACGAATCAAATCCAAAATCTGGGTCTCCACGGCGACCACAGGCAGGCAGCGTGCGGTCGTTGTTGTCGGGGCGGAAACCTCCCATGTCCAAAATTGTTCGTTTTGTGTTTATTAGGGCTGTCACGTTTCGATTCGAAACCGAAATTGACGTCGAATCAGTGAATCGAAAGCACAACCTGAATCGCGTTCCGCTTCCGTGCATGAAAATGGCAGCTGTTAGGGTGATAAAACCCAAAGTTTATATTGTTTAAGTTATCTCATTTGTTATTCAAATAAAAGTGACTTATTGAGAAAGAAGTGTTTTTCTTTATAAATCAAGACAATTGCCGAAATTAATAGTCAAATAGCTTTATAGGTTTACATTTTTTTTATATCCTATATTGTATCGAAAATCGGATCGACCTTAGAATCGAAAGTTGAATCTGAATCGTGGATTAGGCATATCGTGACAGCCCTAAAAACTAGTGACAATATTACAACGGTGGCTTGATGAAGATGTAACTTCTGTCTTTCTGTCTCAAATTGGCTCCATAATGTTCTGCTCCCACTAGAACGACTCACACACGTTCTCCAGGGAGACTCACTGGACGGGGTTATTCATAGTTTGGGACCCACTAGTTGTGGAATATTTGGGGGAAGAACATTCCGAGATGTTATCGAGGGGTTTCGCAAATGACAGAACCATAGAAAGGAGAAGAACACCGTATCCCCTTTCTCAAAGATTTCAAGCTTTGGAAGGCAATGTAGTGTAAGAAGAAGATGAAGTATGCATATATGTTTATATGTATGTGAGTCTATTTGTGAAGTGCTAATTGTTATTCATGTGAGTCATGTATCAGTTTGTGAAAAATGAAAAATATAAAATAAAGAAAAAAACACTAGTGAAAATAGCCGATCTACAAGCACACAACGCCTCA
>NW_027665063.1:0-56876 GCF_963921795.1 Nannobrachium achirus
AGAATATGGACACTATAGGGTTCAAGTGGTTAATATAAAAAAGTTGGAAAAAGCTTTCCACCACTCAAAGATTTGGAGGACCCCCTGTAGTAACTCTGAGGACCCCCTAGGGGTCCCGGACCCCCTGTTGAAGACATCTGCTCTAATAGGTAGGCCTATGTACTGTTGTATTAGGCAATGTGACTGTAAACATTTCCCTATGTATAGCCTACAACTCCTGACTCTCGATAATGAAAAAAAAAACATCACAGGGATGCAACTGGGACGTATCATCAGTGATGTAGCCTGGGGTCGACGGGTGTTTCGGGTCTCGCAACATCATACACCCTCGCCCAGGTGACCCAGCCGGGGTTGATCAAGTCCCGACTTACGTCCCAGTAGCTATCCACGATCAGTCCTATTAGGGAAAGACAGGGTCACTCCATGTGCTGCACCGGAACTACTCTGCCGGGATTGGGGGTACTATTCTGGCGCGTGGAAGAACTAGGCTCTATGGGTTGACTCCTGGCCGGGCTCCTCCTACGTCTCACCAGGTCCTCTCCTGCTCTCACCAGGTTCAGAACCTGTGCGTTGCACCAGACCCCAATCCAAACATTCCATTCAGCTGCTGCAGTTGAATGGCCCTCCTAAAGGCCTCACCGTGGATTTGTTGGGCTTCTTCCTCACGGAAGACACAGGCTGGGGCGCTAACCCAACCTGCTCCCGGGTGCCGTCTACATTCCGGCCGTCAACCGACTCTCCGGTGGTCACCAAACTATTCCTGGTTGTCACATAGTCTATTCCTATGAGCCACTATAAATAGAACTAATAATGAAAAAAAAACATCACAAGGATGCAACTGGGACGTATCATCAGTGATGTAGCCTGGGGTCGACGGGTGTTTCGGGTCTCGCAACATCATACACCCTCGCCCAGGTGACCCAGCCGGGGTTGATCAAGTCCCGACTTACGTCCCAGTAGCTATCCACGATCAGTCCTATTAGGGAAAGACAGGGTCACTCCATGTGCTGCACCGGAACTCTGCCGGGATTGGGGGTACTATTCTGGCGCGTGGAAGAACTAGGCTCTATGGGTTGACTCCTGGCCGGGCTCAAATATTAATCTACTTTATCTGTAAATCAAATTGACTCCATCCACAATTAATCCACATTTAATCTATCATATTGTTGCTGTTGGGTTATATGAAACCTTAGGCTAATATGGTATGCGCAAAACTATAACTTTTCAGGATTAGGCCTATAAATGTGAAAATACCAAAAGTAGAAGAACAACAAGTTTGCACCGTGTTTCAAGCTTGTTGATCTGCTACTAATGATGCTTTTGTGTGAAGCTGTAGGCCTAGTTGATAAATCTGGATGTTAATTACTAAATAATAACCATGCAGTTTGTAGATCAACTATTTTCAAATAGCCACGGAATAAAATAAGCCGAAAACCTTTAAAAAAATCTAACCAAGTTTGAAGTGAGCGGTGGTGTGTGTGTGTGTGTGTGTGTGTGTGTGTGTGTGTGTGTGTGTGTGTGTGTGTGTGTGTGTGTGTGCGCGTGCATGCGTGCGTGTGTGCGTGCAGTGTGCGTGTGTGTGCACCAGTGCACCTTTTATTTATTTGCACAATAAATAAATAAATAAAACAGTACAAGGTTAAGATTATAATATATTAAAAGATATATACAAGGTTATCACCTAAAACAATAAACTAAATTAATTTAAAACATAGAATTCAAACAAGATATGATATGTAACTTGAGTTACGTAGAACTGGCTATGAGTGGTAGGCCTACGGTGTAAGTGGAAATTCGCTATTGACAACGGCTGAAGGGAGAACAGGATTGGAATGTGTTAATGTCATAGACAATATTGTTTTCAAGATACATGTTTTACAATATGTTATTGTAAAATATGTTTGCATGTATCATTGTAAAATGTGTATTTTAGCTGCCCAACACCCAGATCAAGAAAGGGTTGAGACTGTTTCTGCCCAACAGAGATATAGAAATCATTTCATTAATAGTAGGCCTAACATTCGCATTATTCACAACTTTTAGTCCATCCATCTTTCATTCAGTTACAGTTACACACCTCCTCCACCAGGCAGCAACAGACAACAGTGCCTGGATCCTCATCCTCTGACGCTCACGCTTGTAAGACGTTGACCCGGAAGTAAATGCGCGTTGTTTATTTTCAGCGCAAAATGGTGGATGGTTTTACACATCATACAGGGCATACGTATATTTTAGGAAAGGTATCATGTTCTACAAGATATCAGTCCTTACGATTTTATTACTAATTAATGGCGGTAGTAGGATAAGGGTATAGGCAGGTAGAGGTTGAAATCATAGACATATCTGTGGTTGAACTGAGCTGGGTTGCTCCATGGGACATGGGTTGCTCCTGTCCTGTTCTGTTCTACTCTTGAACCTACTTTGGAATAGTAGAAGTCCTAGATTTATTCTGCGACCGCGGTTTTCCCGGTGACCCTGAGCGCAACGGTGGGGGCGCGGGAGTGTGGGGAACACACACCACTGACTATTGCCGGTGATGGAGAGGTTATATAGTTTTAGGCACTCTTGCCGATTTCGTAAGCGACTTGACGCCAATTGCAAGATATTTAAAAGTTTTGTGGGGCCTTGATGATAATAACCCCTTCTTCCCACTACTAGACTAAGGATTTATATTGTCTGTGTTATTGTTTACAACCACAATTATTCACATGTGGCAAGATCGCGGATCCACTAGTTTTACTAGTAGCTAGCTAGTGTAGGCTTAGAAGCCTTTTCAGAAGTTAATTTAATGTTTTACATAATAATGATTTCCTTTATCCTCATCATCTAATTTTGCGCTAATGCACACAACTCAGTAGGCTTTTCAGAAGTTAATTTAATGTTTTCCATTTAGGCCTAACGATTTCCTTTATCGTCATCTTGCGCTAATGAACACAGCTGTTTTCACCAGGTTTTAAGGTCTTATTTTAGTTGTTTCTCATAAGCTCGCGACCCTCCTTGGCTGCCCATCGGCCCCCACCGTTGCGCTCAGGGTCGCCGGGAAAACCGCGGTCGCATTTATTCTAGTGCACATCTGAGGGTGTAAGACTCAATTTCAATGTCTATAGCCTATCTGCCTAATGTAATGTTGCTGTGACACTGTTGTCTACGAAATAGGGTTATTCATTTGAGTCTAACGACAACAGCTTGAGAAATACAAGTCTATTGTGGTAGAGTATCTGTTGGCATTCGGCATTCTTATTTAATACTAGAAGTGACGTCACGCTGACATTGTACCAGATTTCTGTTTTTCTTCTTCAGCTGGGCATCGTTTCCTTGGTAATAATATTACAGTAGGAACAGATAGCTTTACACATTATATAAGTGTATTACAGTAAGAACAGAGAACCTTACATATTGCATTGCATAAGTACAGTTGGTGAACAGAAAATGTCTCATAAAGGAGGTAAAATGGAGTCTGTGCGACTGTCGATAAATGAACACATGGCGTCGGTAGGAGAGGAGATATTGTGTGTTTTGGACAAACAGCAGTGTGGTGCTGATGTTTGCAGCATGAAGCTTAACATCAGAGTGTTTGTGTTGGAGTGCCTCAGTGCGACTGCAGAGTTCATGTGCAACCTCTTCCAGAGAGAGATGGAGACACTAGAAACTCTGCTGGAGACACAAAAACCGAAGGACATCCATTCTTACACTGCAGGTTGGTAAACACATGATTGCTTTACATTCAACACGAGCTGTGTGTGTGTGTGTGTGTGTGTGTGTGTGTGTGTGTGTGTGTGTGTGTGTTTTTGTGCAGTGATGGTTCTCATGAGTTTTGCTTGCAACTGTTTTAAATGTTCAGAATTAATATTGTAAATGTACATAAGCAGTAAAAACTAGTCTGATGCCCACAGGGGGGACTGCGTCAGAAATCTCATTAGCCCAAATTTAGTTAGGGTTAGGTTTTAGGGTTAGGTTTTGGCATCGTTTTACTGAGGTTAGGGTTTGGGTAAGGTTTAGGCATAGTTTTAATGAGGTTAGGGTTGGGGTTTTCACTAGCCCTGAATACAGGACGGTCATGTACAGTCGCATCATCTCCGTTCACTACAATGAGTGACCGGAGATGACGCGACTGTCCACTAGAGGGGAAAATTCAGGAAATACAAGGATAAAAATGCTTATTAAACAATCCGGGAGCGGCGTGTAATGAACGTTGCATGGCGTCAAATCGTTGTCAAAGTTGGCTTGGGTAAGCACTTTATTTTTTAAATCTGACGTTCCTAGCTCAAACTGTTGAGGGTCGGATTGCCCACTGCTCCTCAGGTTGAGGCGACACCAGGACGGTCATGTATATGACCGTCCTGTATTCAGGGCTAGGGTTTTCACCAAGTTAACATCACCAGATTCTGACTAATATGGGATGTAGGAACAATGAGGTTTCGGACCAATGCCATGGCACCTGCACGCAGTCAGTCTCAATGAAGACATGGATGGATGAGAAACAGACAGACAATACACTACATTTTACATCGGGGGCTGCTCTCCATTCCGACATGCTGCCATTCCGACATTGACTTCTTATTGTCGGAGTGGCAACACTTCCATAGAGGTTGAGGTTAGGGATCTGTAAAAAGACTTCTGGTGTCATAATCTGTCATTGTCCAGTCTTACTTCTTTACAACCTCAGTTCCCTCTTTTTCATGTTCAACCTTCATCTACAACCCATGTCATATCAAAGTCTGTATTATTGAGCGGTGGTAAACAGCTCCATAGGCTTCCCACACACCTGCAGGCACAAAGTCTAGTGAGAGTTGTGTGGGGGGAGCGGGGGGCAGAGACAGCACAATGCATTCCGGATGGAAGTCACATGGTTTGAAGTCTAGTGAGAGTCCTGTGGTTGCTTAAGCACAAGCACACAAGCACAGAACACGCACAGGGACTGTTGTAGGCAAGCATTAGAGGGCAGACAAGCTGCACTTGATGAGACAGAAGGGCAGGGTTCAACTGCCAACCAATAGGGCAGAAAGGCCATGATGCAATCCCACACAGATGTGGAACACAGTGCGTTCCAGTGTGAGTGCAGCCATAGAGTGGCTGTGCGTGTGTCTGTAGCCTTTTTCTTCAGCGTTTTGCCATAGTAAAACGTGTGTGTGTCGCATAGCCTGTACATCCTAGACTCAAATCCTAGTCTGAAGACGTTATGCAAGCACGACCACCGCTCACTTCAAATTGGGTGTGATTTTTAAAGGGTATGTGATGTTTTCTTTAAAAGATACGTTTGTTTTAAAGTGATCCCTGACTAATACGACAAATATGCCTTAATACATTATAATTGTCCTCTATAACTACAATGTAAAATTAAAAACACCTTCAATATTTTATTTCTTCAAAAAATAGCTAATCTTTCACTCAACAGGAGAAATGCCTGTCGCAAGTTGATGATGTCATAAATGTCATGTGTGATCTAACCCTATGGAATTTATGGCATGCATGTGCAAAAAACACATTTGAAATATTGAGTTGATGCTCATATTAACCATAGGAAGTATTAAGTTTGTTTTTATTTGCACATGCATGCCATAAATTCCATAGGGATAGATCACACATGACATTTATGACATCATCAACTTGCGACGGGCATTTCCCCTGTTGAGTGAAAGATTAGCTATTTCTAGAAGAAATAAAATAATTAAGGTGTTTTTAATTTTACATTGTAGTTATAGAGGACAATTATAATGTATTAAGGCATATTTGTCGTATTAGTCAGGGATCACTTTAAAGCTAGGTGACCCCCCGTATATGTGTATTTTGTATTTTTTTATTCTTTTATTTTTACCCTTCATCCAGTGCCAATTGCCTAAGCTGTATTCCTGTATCTCCCTCTGCCAACCTGGGGAGAGCCCCGAACTGAGCTCATGCTTCCTACAGTACATGAGGAGTGAGCAGGCCGCTTCTTATCACCTGACAGGGGGGAGCTTCCCCGTTTGGACGTAACGTGTGGAAAGAACAATTCCTTTCCCCTCCATCAGGCACCCTGGCTAGCCGTATACCAGGATTACTGCATGTTTTTTGAGGGTACCTCCCCTAGGATACACAGGGATAACATGCAAACTCCATACAGAAAAGCCCTTTCAACAACCCCACCCAGTGTCCCCCGGCGGGAATCGAACCCAGGACCTTCTAGTTGTGAGGTGACAGCGCTATTGACTGCGCCACCGTGCTCCAGCATATAGTTTTATTAATCAAAGATTCGTTTTTCTGATATAACACTGAAATGACATAGTTGCTTGGACCTCTGGATCAATCCGTTTTAGTTAAAATCTGCTCCCTCAACTTTTCTATCAGTCAGATCTTCATCAGGAAATTGAGTAAGCAATAATAACAGTGGAGCTTTTTAAACTGATGTGCATTCTTTATTTTCCATTGTTAACACATTGCCTGCCCCACGTTTTTTATAAAACTCTTCCAAAACATGTCAGGGTTTTGGAGCATTTTGGCTCATTTCCAATGAATATTTTGAAAATGTGTTTCTATGTCTATGGACAAATGGAGTATACCGATGGAAAGATTAAAATCTATACTTTAAGAAAAAAAATAAACGGAGTTTAAATTATGTACTATGATTTTTCTATGAATTTATTAGCGACTACTGCTCCTGCCCAATATGGCCTAATTTGTTTAAAAAGGCTAGAAAAAGGCTTTTTATGAAACTAACTTGAATAAAAGTCTCTTATTGGGTTGATTTTGTTGTTTCAAGCCAATAGATGGAACTGTAGCACTGTGCTCAGTCTCAACACACATGCACACATGCACACATACACACATACACACGTGCACGCGCACACACATGCGAACAAGGACCATCCTCTTTGTAAGGAACCCTGTTTCATGTGATTTCCTAACTAATGAAACTCAGGAAACATCTTTGCACACATCTCTACATCTTTGCATAATCTTTGCAGTGCGCATGCATGCGTGCACACACACACACACACACACACACACACACACACACACGCACGCACGCACGCACGCACGCACGCGCCCGCACGCACAGGGAACATTTTTTGCAACACATCTCTACATCTTTGCATAATCTTTGCAGCATGCGCGCGCGCGCGCGCGCGCACACGCACGCACACACACACACACACACACACACACACACACACACACACACACACACACACACACACACACACACACACACACACACACACACACACACACACACACACACACTTGGGCAGATCGTTCTTTCTTGTCCAGTAGAGGGCAGGCTACGACTACCAGTGGATGACCATTACAACACCGGATTTGGATCATTTTGTTTACTAAGTTAACTGTTGTTTAGCCAGCCACATGGATATAGTTTTACGAGCCAGCAGATGACTGTTTGTTTATCAATGGAATATTCTACAGCCAGGAGTGCACTGGGGGAGGAGGAGGTGACAGTGTCAGGTAGGATCAGGCTAAAGTAAACGCTGGGTTTTTCATTGTGTTGTGTCTGCAAAGGATCAGGCTAAACCCTGGGGGTTTCGTCGTGTTGTGTGTGCAGGGGTGTCGTGTCGCACCAAAATCTGGGCCCTGGCTACAAGGATTCACTGCGGGATTGTTCTTCATAGGGGGGATTTCAAAAGTAGCAGATCTACAAGCTCGCAGAGTGCCGGGCTGTGAGCTTGTAGATCTGCTATTTTTCAATAGCTAAAGTATAAAATAATTAAGTACCCTCCACATTGGGCCCTAGTAACTCAGTCCCACTTGCACTCCCCTCTTGTGACACCCCTGTGTGTGTGCGCATCTGGTTGAGTCTACACACTCCGTTCCTCCTCTCCCCCATTATAAAACCTAATACACTTTTTTCTCCTCAGCTGGCTAGCCTGGCTTGTCGCGTCTAAAACAGCTGCAGACTTTTCTCTCCCCCTCTCTCTCTTGTATTTGGATTGCCTGATTAACATGTATTTCAATGCAGTTTTTTGACATTTTTTCTTCATTCACGTGAATGACCTGGTTCCCTTTGATGTTGCCCTACTGTATTAAGTCACAGGCAGCACCGGAGCACCATCAATTGTAAAACAATGAAAAGACTATAGAACGTAGCTGTACGTGTAAGGCGGTAAATAGCTGGGCAAAATAGAACGTTTATAAACGGGCTGGGCGGCAGATGTGTTAAGAACTGCAACCTGGGCACTGAAGTGGATGGTTTTGCACCAGCTTTTCATTAAACAGAGGAAACACAGCATGAACAAAATCTAAAGTTAAAACTTTTACCGGTCTCTCTCATTGTGTCTTCCTTCTTAGATGACCTGCACCTCCATGTGTGTAAAGAGGAGGTTTCCCCTGAAGAGGAGAGGAGCTCCTGGCTGGTCCAGGAGGAACCAGAGCCTCCACACATTAAAGAGGAACAGGAGGAGCTACTTCAAAGACCGGAAGAGGTTGATTGGCCAATGCTGACATTACTAACAGTGAAAAGTGATGATGATGATGATGATGATGGTGAAAACAGAGGCACAGAGCCTGTAGCCAGCACCTCAACTGAACACATGAAAACACAAGCAGATGTAGAGGACTGTGGAACATCACATCCAACTAGTGATGACCAGCTCCTCTCTTCACACTGTTCCGAATCTGGCATCACTGAAGACAGTGGTGACGAGTGGGAGCCCAGTGTAGATCAGTCACCTTTAAACACACACAAGACACAACGTGTGCACAGACAGAGATTGTCTTTGAGCAACAAGCTGTCGCAGGACCTGAAATCAAAGAAAGAAACTCACTCCATGCAGAGTCACTCAGGGAAGAAAAGCTTTAGTTGTACAGTGTGTCACAAAATGTTACGTCGTAAGCATTATCTCAAGATTCATATGAGGAGTCATACAGGGGAACAGCCTTTTACCTGTAAAGTTTGTAGCAAAGGATTCACCCAAACGTCTGACCTAAAAAGACACATAAGGATTCATACAGGTGAAAAGCCATTCACTTGTAAATTTTGTGGCAAAGGCTTCACACAAACGAGTAACTTCAAAATACACACAATGACTCATACAGGGGAACAGCCTTTTAGTTGTAAAGTTTGTAACAAAGGCTTCACACAAAAGGGTGACCTAAAAAGACACATAAGGATTCATACAGGTGAAAAGCCATTCACTTGTAAAGTTTGTGGCAAAGGCTTCACACAAATGAGTTCTCTCAAAAAGCACACTATGACTCATACAGGGGGAAAGCCCTTTACTTGTAAAGTTTGTAACAAAGGCTTCGCACAAAAGGGTGAACTAAAAAGACACACGGGGACTCATACAGAGTGTGAAGAAGAGATCCACTCCAGTCTGGTCCAGAAGGAACCACAACCTCCACAGATCAAACAGGAAGAGGAGGCTGATGTGTCAACATGGACATTACTACATGGGAAGACCAGGTGCAACACTCTCTCAGGTAACACAAAGAAAAATAAGAAAAGATCACTTCATGAGTTTTAATCTAACAAGACACCCTATTTTCCATCTGACACAACATGGCCACGTTCATGTTAAAATGTCAACTACTATAAACAAACCATAAATCAACATCATCCATTAAAACAAGTACGTTATGACGGCAGACAGTTTGCTTTAGTTGACGGCAATGCAACAGACTGCGTGCAGATTGTGGGTTTAGGATTTCTACTGTAATCTACTGTAACCAGATGGGATCCTTAGACTCAACTGCTGCCATGGAGGTCCAAAGGGAACACACACGTCCTGGGCACATTTTATTTTAGGTCTTAAGGATTTTTAATTGCAGCCACATGTGATTTTGTGACTCATACAAGTGCCTCCGAGCAGACGCGAGATTCTGCGTACATTATGCTTAACATCACAAGGTCACAATTTAATGATGAATCAGACTGTTGGTGGAAAGTGCATATTTGATCCTCCTGCAAATAACGCTTGGTTATTTGCATAACCAAGCGTAGTGATTAAGTATGGGTTCACACTTTTAACCTGCAAATAACACTTGGTTATTTGCATAACCAAGCGTAGTGATTAAGTATGGGTTCACACTTTTAAGTATAGCAACAGTGAAAGCTCTTCAGCATTCTTCAGAAATTGCAACAACCAGAAGTCAAACCCTTACTTTCCTATAATTTGGCACTTTTGACAATTTAGGAAGTATGTATGTGCATATATTATGAAGTATTGTTTCTACTGGTGATTTCCACAGAGCACAGGGAGGGATCTTCAGTACCTAGAGAGATGGCCTTCAAAAGATCTTCAACGTGGTCAGAGGAACAGCCAGAGATGGACGAGGGACGTGGACTGTTTGATGCAGTAGTAAAGCTGTACAGGATAGGTATGTAGTGTTTTATTTACTGTGGTTTAAACCTGTAGTAAAGTTGTACAGGATAGGTATGTAGTGTTTTATTTACTGTGGTTTAAACCTGTAGTAAAGTTGTACAGGATAGGTATGTAGTCTTTTATTTACTGTGGTTTAAACCTGTAGTAAAGTTGTACAGGATAGGTATGTGGTGTGTTACAATACATTTTCAGGTATGTGGCAAAATGTCATGCAATCAGGAGAGAGTATCCATTTATCAACGTTATTTTATAGCATTCCAGTTCCAATGTTTTCTGCTCATTTATTTGTGTCATCACTTGCAATTCCACTTGTGATTGGATACAATTGGTATCCTGACCTGAAAGCACATTTTAAGTTTAATAAAAAGCTGGAGAGAAATGTAGACTCCTGTTACTGTCAGAACATGGAGCTATTGAACACTCATTTTGACCAAAGTCCCGTAATGACCCGAACATAGGACAACTCTGATTATAAGACGACCCCTGTTTTTAAAATATCGTTTTGGTAGTAAGGTAAGCACATTCATCAGATGTATAGAGCAGGGGTTTTCAAAGTGGGTGACGGGGCACCCTGGGGTGCCACGACGGCAGTCCAGGGGTGCCGCGAGATCATTTGATAATATTTGGAATTTATTTGGACACAAATATTTAGTATTATTTTAAACATTCAGTTCTAACCAAAATGACTATTATCTCAACGTTTTCCTTGCAACATAATCACTAAAATATCATTACTGTCAGGCAGAAACATCTGTTGCACAAATTAGTGAAAACAGCCGATCTACAAGCACACAACGCCTCGCATTTACTACATTTTATAGATGATAAATACAAAACGAACGGTTTTGGACATACAAAGTTTCCACCCGACAACGATGATATGCTAAATATATAGCTGGGAGAGAAAATTATAATGTAGGAGTGCCTCGGATTAAAAAAATATTTATGGGGTGCCCTGAGACAAAAAAGTGTGGGAACCCCTGGTATAGAGACAGTGTAGTGCTTTCGTAATGTAGGATCATTCATTGGTAAACCAAGAACCTAGCATCAGTCTAAGACTAAAAATACAGTATCACAAAATAAAATAATATTTACATATGCAAACTATAGCTTGTGTAGTGGCATGAAAGGGTTAACGGGGAGGACTGCACAAGTGTCTATGCCTAGGGGATAGAATGACTTTTAGCATAGCAGGCTGTGCCTGGATGCAACAGTAGATTTAGAGTATTATTTAGTAATGGGAGCCATGTGCTTTTAAACCTTTGCTTAGCTGTGTATAGGTGACCACTGATCTGAAGAAAATCTTCAGTTAAAACATCTGTAATCTGTTTCCTCAATGTTTCCATCAGTTAGATCTTCATAAGGAAATTGAGAGAGCAATAAAAACAGCAGAGCTTTTTAAACTGATGTGCATACTTAATTTTCCTTTTACTGCAACTTGGGCACTGAAGTGGATGTGTGTGTAGCAGCTTTACCTTAAACAGAGGGAACACTGCATGAACAAAATGTAAAGTTCAAACCTTTACCAGTCTCTCATTGTATCTTCTCTCTAGATTGCCTGCACCCCTGAAGAGGAGAAGGAGCTCCAGGCTCGCCCAGGAGGAACCAGAGCCTCCACACATTAAAGAGGAGCAGGAGGAGCACCTTCAAAGACCAGAAGAGGTTGATGGGCCAATGCTGACATTACTAGCAGTGAAAAGTGAAGGTGGTGAAAACAGGGACATAGAGGCTGTAGCCAGCACCTGAACTGAACACATGAAAACACCAGCTGATGTAGAGGACTGTGGAACATCACAACCAACTAGTGATGACCAGCTCCTCTCTTTACACTGTTCTGAATCTGACATCACTGAAGACAGTGATGAGTGGGAGCCCAGTGGAGATCAGTCACCTTTAAACAAAATGAAGTCACACAAGACAAAACGTGTGGAAGTACATAGAGTGTCTGTAAGCAACAACCTGTCCGGGGACCTGAAATCAAAGAAAGAAACTCACTCCATGCAGAGTCACACAGGGAAGAAAAGCTTTAGTTGTACAGTGTGTCACAAAATGTTTAATCGTAAGGATAATATGAACGTTCACATGAGGACTCATACAGGGGAAAAGACTTTTACTTGTGAAGTTTGTCGCAAAGGCTTCAGTCAATCACGTTATCTTAAACAACACATGATGACTCATACGGAGGAAAGGCCATTTATTTGTAAAGTTTGTGGCAAAGGCTTTGGTCGCCAAAGTATTCTAAAAATGCACATGAGGATTCATACCAAGGAAAAGCCCTTCACTTGTACAGTTTGCGTCAAAGGCTTTTGTGAGAACCGTTATCTAAAACAACACATGAGGACTCATACAGAGAGTGGAAATCTTTAGCTGCGGTTTGTGACAAACGCTCTGGTCCATTCCACATAGTACAGGGGTGGGCAACTTTGATGATGGAGAGGGCCACTATATTTCCACCTTCACTCCAGAGGGCCACATTGCATATTGCTATACGTCCTACTTTGTCATTCTAGTATCTCATACAAGAGAAGCAACTGCGATGCGTTTTGAGCTTGTAGATCGGCTATTTTTGTCTCTTTTGAATTGGAATCCTGATTTTTTTTATTATTATTATTGTTGTTTTTTTAATTGGAATCCTGAAATGTAACATTTTGATTCAATTTCAAACACATTTAGTTATATACTCATGTTAACTATATGAACCTAAATAAATTGGACATGAAAAAAAAAATTGTAATACTACTATACTAGTCATTAAGCTACTAAGATTGTGACTGACGGAATTAAAGCAGGCCATGTTTGGAATTACAGCTGAAATCAATAATATATCAGTAGGCCTATTCTGGGAGGGCCGCCAGTTGCCCATGTATGACATGGTATCATATAAAAAGCTGTTAGTTCATGGAAAGAAGGCGCATCTGATTTATTTCAAATCAATATCACTATCATGTATAACCTTTGTCTCACATATTTAGGATTAATGGACGGTTATTATGCATTTTATATTACATTGTATTACACAATTGAATTATTATGAAGCAAGATCCTGGCCAAAACATGTCTGTGAGTAACCTGTATTTATGAAGTAGTAAGTAAGATACTTGCCTTGACGTTTATGATGCTTTATAATGTGTTATGATTGCTAGAAACTAATTATAGTTTTATAAGTTGATTACAATATTTTGTTTATAAAACCTTATAGACAAAGACAATGAATGCATAGCAAGTGTTACCCGACATGTTATGTATGTAATATCATCATGTCATTGTGTCACACTAATAAGGACACTCATTTCATCTTAATACAGCTGCTCGCCTCTCACTCAGCTCATCCATTCACTTGTCTGGTATCATTATTATGACGTACCAACATCCCTGTTTACAAAAACAACTTAGATTAGATAATTAAAATATTCTCCATTCATAACACATTCTCTAAGCACTCTTGCTTTTCATAAACAACTCATTGCTACCTAAATGTAGTCTGTACAACATACTATGATCATTTACACTCAAAGGTGATGATGGGCTGAAACAAGGTTTGTTGTTTTTAAACACTCAAAGTTAAGTTGAGTTTCCATCGGGAGCAGACCTCCATTCAGAAACACCCCCACTTAGAAACATCCCCACTGTCACTGAGGTTAGGGTTTAGGTTAGGTTTAGGTGACACCTCCATTTAGAATAATGGAAGTCAATCTTCTGAATGCTAATGCTTCTGAATGGAGATAACCGTTTCCAACTACTCCAGATGTATTTTCCACAAATGGCAGATCTACAAGTTCACAATGTGTCACACACATGACACATTGTGAGCTTGTAGATCTGCTATTTAGGCTAATGTCTCCCCCATAATATGGACGCTGGGTTTGAAGTGGTTAACAGGCTGTATGTTAAGGGTTAACGACTAGATGCTATTTGTTGTGGCAGCTCAGGGGGAATGGATGCAGGCATGACAAGTAAAGCCTTTGTTGACTTGTTTCTCAAATCTGATCTTCAAGACTGTCTGTCCACACTGTTATTTGCAATGGAATCAGGTCACATTTGTGTATTCCCCGGTTTGACACTAAGGTATCAGAGGCACTTGCCCATGATCAGGCAGGTACAGGTCATGCTCTACTTGCCCGAAGGTCATGCCCATCCGCCCGAAGAATATGAAACCATAGGTCAAATGTGCGCTTGTGGAACACATTAATGTGTTCCACGTTTTATTGACTTGCCATGGGCAGTCGGGCAACCCTTAGTGTCAACTCCTGTGTCCAGACATTACCAAAAATGTGCAGATATACAACGCGTTGTGAACTTGTAGGCCTATCGTAATAATTTAAACAAGATATGACAGGTAACTTGAGTTCAGTTTTCTGTGTGTGTGTGTGTGTGTGTGTGTGTGTGTGTGTGTGTGTGTGTGTGTGTGTGTGTGTGTGTGTGTTGCGCACGCTCGCAGAATTAAGACCACTTCATATGGAGTAGAGGCAAAGCTTGATTTATTAGGCTGGCCTTCAATCTGTGTTTAAATAAACTGATTTGTTGGCAGTGAGTATACGTTTATTCCAGAGTTAAGAACCTCTGTCTTTAATGGAGAACTGGCTATGAGTGGTACGGCTGAAGGATGGAGATTGTCGGCTTGTCTAGTAGGTCTATTATACTCATGAACTTGAGAGTTGTTCTTTAAATTAAATATCCTTTGAAAGGTATCCACGACCTTCCAACGTCCCATCATGCATTGCGCAGAAGGTGTGTGGCAGCTTCCGGCGCCACAGCCGAGTGTGACCTACAAGCTCACAACGGTTGCAATACAAAAATACATATAAAAATATGCAGTTAAAATGATAACTGTCACGACCGTTGGCCATGATTATTATATTATTATTATTATGGTATATTGTATTATTATTAGTGCCTCACCCTGCATTTGTGTATTGATGCAGTGGCCGTGGTGACCTGCAGTAAACCCGGCCACCGGTGATGACTGTGAGAAAGTGACGTGGGTGACTATAGCTGACTGGCGAACAGCTGACTGGCTGGTGGCTTGATGTGTGATTGCCGGCGGCGGAGCAGGGCCTGCCCCGCTGCCGATAAAAGGACGAAGCAGACCTCCCATGTCGAACCTGTGCCTTGCTGCCTTGCTTCCCCACTGACTCGACTTGTTTATTTTGTTAGTTTAATATTGTGTTATTGGCCTTCGGAAAGTCAACGTTCTATTCAGTTCGTTAGACCCTGTTTTCGTTTCCCCTGTTTATTATTTGCTTTGGTTGTTTTGGTTCTGTAAGTAGTCCGTTTTGTTATATTGTTATATTTTGTTTGGTCCACGCCAATGCCCAGGGAACGGCTCCGGCCGTCTCCCTTTACCCTTAGACTCTTTCTAACTTCATATTGCAGTATTCGCCCTAACTTATTAACTGGTAGCTGTAGAGTTCTAGAATCTATTTTTGCTACTGTGTTTTAAGACATTGTTAAGAAAAGAATGCCCTGTAATTGTACTCTCACTCACTCATTTGGTACCAAATGTAAAATAAATTACACCTACTTTTGCAAACTGGTATCTGAGTGCATAATGTTCCGACTCTTTTGAGCCTTGGGTCGTAACAATAACTTAAAAAGGTGATGGGGTTGATACTGATAAAATATGCTGTGAAGGTCACTGAAGGAGTGAATTGTCTGTAATTCTGGGGGGCAGGCTAGTTGGAGAATTCTTTTTATCTAAGACCATTTAAAAGTTGAGCGTAGTCATGATTTTAAAAGTGTAAACTAAAGTGTAATTGTAAAGCTTGTATGTCAGCTGTTCTCCGGAAGTGTCCCACAGATAATGCTACAGTAAATTCGCGCGGAAACAGGTGGATAGGAAGCATATTTGGTAGGTAGGTGCATTTATAAATCCTAAAAGAACAGGATTGGACTAACTTTTTTAACCTACAGGTTTTACAATGTGTCATTGTAAAATGTGTATTTAAATATAACAATGTGTCATTTTAAAACATGCATAAGCTGCCCAACACCCAGCTCAAGAAAAGGTTGAAACGGTTTCTGCCCAACAGAGATACAGAATAAATTGTATAACATCATTCGTGTTATTCACAAGACAGTGGATGGCAGTCCAGTGTCCATCCATCTTTCATTCAGTTACAGTTACACACCGCCTCCACCAGGCGGCGACAGACAACAGTGCCTGGATCCTCTGCTGCTCACGCTTGTAACACGTTGACCCGGACAACACGAGAAGCTTCTTCTCACTGCTGAAGCAGCACAACGAGACGCTACGGAGGGAACATAAATGCTCTGAGATATATTATACTTATAGCTTACTCACTCCTTATTCCAACCACCTTAATCTGTAATTATGAAGTAGTGTGATATACATGTCATGACATTTATGAATGATAAAATGCTTTATAATGTGTTATGATTGCATTATTAGTACACAAAACTGTAATTATAGTTTCACAAGCTGATTACAATATTTTGCTACTTGACCTTACAAGTCATCTTTTTCCATTTTCATACATTTTTTAAAAAGCTCCAGGGAGCCACTAGGGTGGCGCTAACAGTGTTGTTTTTGTTGACGAGACGTAAACGAAAATGATTTCGTTGACGCCCCTTTTTTTCACGACGATGACGTGACGTTAACGTGACGAGCTAAACGCAAGTCTGACGAAAATATGACGAGACGAATGTGTGTTTTCGTTGACGTAACGAAGACGAGACGAAGAACTGGTCTATCGGACGACGTTAAATAAACATGCATGAAAGCCATCAATATTATTGTAGTTGTTTCAATGGAGGAGTAGTGGCCAATCATATGGAACGTTCTAGGACGCATATAGCAACAGGCTCTGTGATTGGCTGGGATGTCGGCAGGAACACACGTGTAGTTTGTTGTTGTGGTCAAGAAGTTGCACACATTACAGCTGGGAATGTTACTAAGTTTCTATTTGCAAATGAAAGCTAATCATCTGATTGAGTAAAGACCCCGTATCTGCCTCGCGGCAGCAGCGTCAACATCAATTAATAGATTCGGTCGTCGGAAAATAAGACACGATATGGATCTATTTTACAATACAGGAAATAATGCAGGCTTACTTACAGTACCACGGAGCACTGCTATTCCAATCCGGTAAGCTGACGGCACAAGCCTTTTAACAAATCATAATCATTTGCTTTGCTGAGAAGAGAAGAGAAGTTGATTTCCTTTCCCATTGACAACTGGACCCGCCGTGGTCACTTTCCTACTAATCCCTCCTCAACGTTTTCTATAACATCTGGCGCTAAGCATCAGGCTAATGTTGGCTTGTTTAAGCAGACGAAAATTAATTGGATTGTTTGTTTTAAAGCATGCAAACTTTTTTTCCGCTGGATGCGGAGAACGGTACGCGATAGCGAACGGGGCTATTCTCAAAGGCTACGTTAGTGACGTAGGGGTTGTTTGTTTCCTGTCAGCGGCGGCCGACGTCGCGTATGACTGTGACGTCACTTGTAAATCCTTGGAACTCAACAGTACCGTGTGTGTGTGTGTGTGTGTGTGTGTGTGTGTGTGTGTGTGTGTGTGTGTGTGTGTGTGTGTGTGTGTGTGTGTGTGTGTGTGTGTGTGTGTGTGTGTGTGACTACAGTACAGACAGCACAGTGGCAAGTGGCCATGGATACTGTATTCTTATATTATATTATTATTATATTACCTTTATTATCCTTGGGATAATAAAGCTATCTATCTATTTATCTATCTATCTATCTATCTATCTATCTAGGATGGGGCAGGTGTAATATAAACTTGTCATTTAGCCTATACATTATGAATTCAATTGCACCTTTCAACTTTGATTCCAATGTCTAATACTTAAATTTATTTAAAGACACGTTTTTCTTTTTGACTAAAACTATTGACTAAAACTGGATGTAAGAGCCAAATTGATGACCTAATTGAAATGACCTAAATGACCTGTGTAGAGTCTAATTGACCTGTGTCACGACCTGAGTAAGCTCTTTGATCTACATTATGATGTCATTGTAATTAAGCCTCAGCCTATAGTGTGCTCAGTTTGATTTGATTACCAACTCACTTATTCTGGTGAGGTTTCTGTGTTTGCTGTTAGTCTGAGTGAAGCAGTGTTTGGAGCTACACAGTTTTTTGACCACACAATCATATACTGTACTGTTTGATTTAGATTTTTTGGAGTAAAGCTACTTTTGATTACAGTTACTGTTTGGTGCGTCAACTTATTCCTCACTGCTGCACAGGAGTGCAATTTTTTATGGGAAAAGAAGATTGCCACTTCATTCAAAGTCAAAAAACTTTTGCTCAAGATCAAGGAAGCCATGGATATGGATAAGGATGGTCCTGATGGAAGGAGGACATCGAAACCCACTGAGAGAGCAATGGAAGAACGACTCAGCAGGTTTATTGCAACAAGAAGAGGTAAACTATCTCAAATTACTACCATGATGAAAAATATGGAGACTTTAAAACATGATGTCTCAAATGTGAATGTTGTGGAGGAAATGCTAAGGAAAAACTTTTGCAAAGCTGTGCAAGAATTTGATGACATTAATGCTGAGGTGATAGCATTACTAGATGAAGAGGAAAGACAAGCTGATCAACAGAATTGGTTTGAACCCAAATCAGCCACCATAAATGACTTTGTGGAAAATACCGATAACTGGCTTTCTGTCATGTGGACAAGAATAAGAGGAGAGAACGCTAATGTAAGTGAATGTCCAGCGGGCACACTTCATCACAATGATGTACAAGTCGGGGATAGCGTGTCTCAAATTGGAACTGTACAGAAAACCAGCAGGAGTAAATCTGTCTCAAAGGCTGGCACCAAGTCATCATCCTCAGCCTCAAAGACTTCAAAGACCACAACAACCAGAGTGTCCTCAGCACGTATTAAGGAAGAAGCGGAGCGCGCTGCACTGATTGCACGCTCAGCTGCATTAAAAGAAAAACAAGCGATTGAGATTGAAGAAGCACAATTAAAGGCTAAAAGAGAGATTGAAGAAGCACAGATAAAAGCTAAAAAGGAACAATTGGATGTTGAAGCTGATATTGCTGCATCCAATGCAAGGATCAATGTGCTTAAAGAATATGATGATGTCAGCAGTCACGCATCAAGTAAGCATTCACAAAGGAGAAGTGGGGCTGGGACAACTTTAAATACTGCTGCAGGAGGACAAGTTCTAAGTAGACCGGTGCAGTCTTCACAAACCAAGCAGTATGATCAATCTCACGATAACAGCCAGAGACCTGCAACCAGCAGACTGGTGCAGTCATCGCAAGCCACGCAGTATGACCAATCTCATGATTATGGCTACAGACAGAGACATGCAACAAGCAGACCAGTGCAGTTTGCACAAAACGTGCCCTATGATCAATCTCATGATAATGTTAACAGCCAGAGAGCTGCAACAAGCAGACCGGTACAGTTTGCACAGTACGTACAACATGATCGATCTCATGTTCCAAGCAACCCAGTGCGGCATGCACGTGATCAAGTTCAAGATAGTCATGTTCAGTCAAGAAATGTTGAAAGTGATCTGTGTCAAGTAATGCGAAGGCAAAATGTGATTACTGAAATGCTCGTTAAGCAGCAGGCTATGTCTAACCTCCCTTGCAAAGACATTCCAGTGTTTACAGGTGACCCTCTCACTTACAAATCCTTCATCAGAGCTTTTGAGCATGCTGTGGATAGCAAAACTGACAGTATGAAGGACAAGCTTTACTACTTGGAGCAATATACAAGTGGGGAGCCACAGGAGCTCGTTCGAAGCTGTGAACATATGTCATCAGACAGAGCCTACTTCGAGGCCGTACGGTTGCTCCAAAGGCACTATGGAGACGAACTTAAGATTGCCAATGCCTACCTGGATAAGGCATTGAAATGGCCTCAAATCAAGTCGGAGGACGGTAAAGCATTAAGAGCCTATGCCCTTTTCCTGATTGGCTGTAGGAACACTATGGATGACATAGAATTCATGGACGAAATGGACAATCCTACTAACATGCGAGTGGTCGTTTCAAAGCTACCTTACAAACTTAAGGAGAAGTGGAGAACAACTGCATTTGAGATCCATGAGAGGGGAAGAGGACGAGCAAGGTTTTCTAACCTAGTCGACTTTATCGACCGCCAGGCCAAAGTAGCCATGGACCCTCTTTTTGGAGATGTGGTAGAGAATTATCAAGCCACAAAAGGAAAGGAGAAAGTTTCAAAGGAGAGAACCAGCCAGAGGTCTGGTAAGAGGGAGAGCAGTTTTGCTGCTGGTGTTCAGGACACAACCTCAGAAGCAACAGGTGTACAAGACACAACAGACACATCCAAGAAAAGCAGTCCAGCAAAGAATGTGGCTGTAGCTTTCCACAAACCATGTTTATACTGTCAGAAGAACCATGCTCTTGCTGTCTGCAACAAGATTAAAGACCTGGCGAACAAAGAACGTGTAGATTTCCTCAAATCTAAGGGCCTGTGCTTTGGATGCCTTACGTTAGGGCATATGACTAAAAGTTGCAAAAAGAGAATACAGTGCCAGACCTGTTCTAAGTTGCACCCAGACATACTACATGTTGTGAAAGAAGAAAACAGTGCGCCCAAAAATGATGAAGAAAGCACCACTGAGAGTGATGCAGTTACCAGTGCCTATGCGTCACTGGGTCAGGAGGCTTGTGGAAACACTGGGGCTGGAGGGGAATGTGTCCTAGCCGTGATACCAGTGAAAGTGAAATCACAAAGGAGTGAAAGATATGTGGAAACATATGCCTTCATCGACCCAGGCAGCACTGCAACTTTTTTGCACTGAAGGTCTACAGAGAACACTGAACCTAAAAGGAAAGAACACCCAGTATCTTTTAGACACCATGAGTCAAGATAGTCACAAGCTGATGAGGAGTTGTGTTCTTTCAGACCTGGAGGTGTGTGGAATTGAAGGGAATACCTACATTGAACTGCCGAAAGTGTATACACACCCCCACATCCCTATAAAGAAAGAAAATATCCCACGACAGGAAGATATTTCGCAATGGCCTTACCTGAAGGAGGTGCGTCTGCCACGCATTGAAGCAGAGGTGGGTCTACTCATAGGAGCCAACATCCCTAAAGCCATTGAGCCGTGGCAGGTCATCAACAGTGAAGGTGAGGGGCCTTATGCTGTCAAAACTGCCCTGGGATGGGTGATAAATGGACCCCTTAGAAAAGGAGATGGCAGCGAGTCGGCCAGTGGTGAACTGCAGAGCCTCACTGCTAATCGTATCTCTGTGACAGAGATAGAAGAACTGCTAGTTAAGCAGTATAACACAGATTTCCCTGAGCGAAGCTGTGAAGAAAAGGACGAGATGTCTCAAGAGGATCTCAAATTTATGCACTTAGCCACAAGTTCAGCAAAACTGGTTGATGGGAATTATTGCATGAGTTTGCCCCTGAGAAATGAAGACATCAAAATGCCAAATAACCGCCACATTGCCTTGCAACGGGCTGATACTCTCAAGAGAAAGTTCCTGAGAAATCCAGGATTCCATGAAGATTACAAAACCTTCATGAAAAGTGTCATTGAAAAAGGCTATGCCGAAAAAGTACCTGTTGAGCAGCTCAGTCGCAATGATGGCAGAGTGTGGTACATCCCTCACCACGGGGTGTACCACCCAAAGAAAAAGAAGATAAGAGTAGTGTTTGATTGCACTGCTACATATCAGAGAACCTCGCTAAATGAGCAGTTACTTCAAGGACCAGACCTCACCAACCCACTGATTGGTGTACTATTGAGATTCAGAGAACACCCAGTGGCGCTAATGGCGGACATAGAATCTATGTTTTATCAGGTGAAGGTGCCGGAAGAAGATGCAGATCTGCTGCGGTTCCTGTGGTGGCCGGACGGCAATCCACATGAGAACGTGGAGGAGTTTAGGATGAATGTTCACCTTTTTGGTGCCACATCTTCGCCTAGCTGCGCTTCTTATGCTCTGCGAAGAACTGCAGAAGATGCTAAAGATGTCATGAGCACAGAAGCAGTGGAAACCGTGCTAAAAAACTTTTATGTTGATGACTGTTTAAAGTCTGTGCCAACAGAAGACCTGGCAGTCAGTTTAGTACAAGACCTCCAAACCTTGTGTGCCAGAGGTGGTTTCCATCTGACTAAATGGGTGAGCAATAGCAAGGCAGTCTTGTTGACTATCCCTGACCAAGAAAGAGCACCAGAAGTCAAAGACTTGGACCTAAGTCACAGCACCCTTCCTATGGAACGTGCCCTTGGTGTTCAATGGTGCACAGAGACTGACATGTTTAGGTTCCATGTAAATGTGCAAGACAAGCCCATCACTAGGCGTGGAATCCTGTCCACAGTCAGTTCCATTTACGACCCTTTTGGATTCTTGTCACCACTCATTTTGCCAGTGAAACTGATCTTGCGAGACCTGTGCAAGAGTAAGCTAGGCTGGGACGAAGAGATTGACAATGGACAGGCAAAACAGTGGCAAGAATGGCTGTCAAGCCTGGAGATCTTATCAGGTTTTAGCATTCCCAGATGCATAAAGCCAGATGGATTTGGACCCATTCAGTCAGCACAGCTGCACCATTTTGCTGATGCTAGTGAGGACGGCTATGCAACGGCATCCTATGTTGTGCTAACCAACCAGGAGAACAGAAAACATTGTTCTTTCCTGATGGGAAAATCGAGAGTGACACCTCTCAAGCATGTCACAATACCGCGACTGGAACTAACAGCAGCTGTTGTTGCTGTCAAGATGGACAGAATGATCAGACAGGAGCTTCAAGTTCCGCTACAGGAATCTGTCTTTTGGACTGACAGCACTACGGTGCTAAGATACCTTTCGAATGAAAGCACTCGCTTTAAGACCTTCGTAGCCAACAGGGTTACCACCATAAGGGAGCACTCTCAGCCCACCCAATGGCGCTATGTCAACTCAGCGTTGAATCCTGCGGACCAGGCTTCTCGAGGGTTGACAGCTGAGAAGTTCATCGGAAGCAAAACCTGGAGTCAAGGCCCAGACTTCTTGCTGAAGCCAGAAAGCGAGTGGCCGAAACAACTGTATCAAAATGTTTCAGCGACTGAAGAAGATCCTGAAATCAAGAAATGTGCTACTGCCATCGTACTCAGCACAACAGATGATCTGGATCCAGTTAACAGACTTGTCGCTTACTACTCTACGTGGATGCGATTAAAAAGAGCGGTTGGCTGGTTTCTCAGACTAAAAGAGATACTGATACAGCTGAAAAACAAGAGGAAAGACCTCCAAGTTACAATCTGTCAGTCTGAGAGCAACCCGGAGAAGCAGAATAAGCTCATAAAACAGAACATGAAGAAGTTCAAGTCAACACTGAAACCAACTCCATTAACACTGGAAGATCTGGTTAAGGCAGAAACTGAGCTCATACGGCTAAGTCAGCTACAGGAGTACCCTGAAGAAATCAGTACTCTGCAAGAAAACCTTCATCTGAAGAGAAGGAGCCTGATTTACAAACTTGACCCTGTTGTGCAGGATGGGATACTGAGAGTTGGAGGCAGGCTTAACAAAGCTGCAATGCCACTGGAGGCTAAGCATCCAGCCATCATATCAAAGTCCTCACCCTTAGCCAACCTCATACTGCAGCATATCCATCAAGAAATCGGACATTGTGGACGCAATTATATGCTTGCAGTACTGCGTCAAAAATACTGGATTCCCCAAGCCAACTCAGCTGTCAGGAAAACCATCTCAAGATGCACAGTGTGCAGAAGGTTCAACACCAAAGCTGGAAGGCAAAAGATGGCAGATTTGCCTGAAGACAGGTTACTACCTGATGAGCCACCCTTTACCAACGTAGGGGTTGACTTCTTTGGACCCTTTGAGGTTAAACGTGGACGAAGCATTGTGAAACGCTACGGTGTGATTTTCACTTGTCTCACCATGAGAGCTGTTCACATCGAAATAGCCCACAGTTTAGACACGGATTCCTGCATTAACGCAATACGCCGGTTTATATGCAGAAGAGGACAAGTGACAATTATGCGTTCAGACAACGGAACGAATTTTGTCGCTGCTGAAAGAGAACTACGTGAGTCAGTAAAGAACCTAGATCACACGAAGATACAGAACAGCATGGGACAAAAAGGCATCAGATGGATATTCAACACCCCAGCAGCTTCCCATCAGGGCGGCGTATGGGAAAGACAGATTCGCTCTGTACGAAAGGTTCTAAACTCGGTGTTCAATCAACAATCACTTGATGATGAAGGTCTTCTGACTATCATGTGCGAAGTCGAAGCAATAATCAATAACAGACCGATTACGCAGTCTTCAGATGACCCCAACGATTTGGAAGCCTTAACGCCTAACCATCTGCTGCTACTGAAAACCAAACCCAGCATTCCGCCTGGAGTCTTCAGCAAAGACGATCAGTACGCACGACGACGATGGAAGCAGATACAGTACATGGCTGATCTGTTTTGGACTAGATGGACCAGGGAGTATCTGCCACTCCTTCATGAGAGACAAAAGTGGCTCACACCCCAGAGGAACTTCCTGCCAGGAGATATCGTCTTGATAATGGATGAAACTGCCCCTCGAAACTCCTGGATCATGGGCAGAGTGACAAAGACATTCCCAGACTCCCATGGTACAGTGAGACGAGTTAGTGTGCAGACCAAAACTAACGTATTGGACAGACCCATAACCAAACTCTGCCTGCTGAAGCCAGCAGTGTAATCATGAAGATATGAAGACATGAAGAGATATGGACATTAAGATAACTTAATTTTGATGCATGATGATTATGTTTTTGGCGCTTTGTTTGATTTTGTGAATTTGTAATTGTTTTGAGTTAATGGTAAACAATTAGGGGCTGGAAATGTAAGAGCCAAATTGATGACCTAATTGAAATGACCTAAATGACCTGTGTAGAGTCTAATTGACCTGTGTCACGACCTGAGTAAGCTCTTTGATCTACATTATGATGTCATTGTAATTAAGCCTCAGCCTATAGTGTGCTCAGTTTGATTTGATTACCAACTCACTTATTCTGGTGAGGTTTCTGTGTTTGCTGTTAGTCTGAGTGAAGCAGTGTTTGGAGCTACACAGTTTTTTGACCACACAATCATATACTGTACTGTTTGATTTAGATTTTTTGGAGTAAAGCTACTTTTGATTACAGTTACTGTTTGGTGCGTCAACTTATTCCTCACTGCTGCACAGGAGTGCAATTTTTTATGGGAAAAGAAGATTGCCACTTCACTGGACTAAAACCTTTGTGAGGGTTCGTCGACTAAAACTTGACTAAAACCTTTCGAGTTCTAGTCGACTAAAACTAGACTAAAACTATCAAGGATATAAATGACTAAAATCTGACTAAAACTAATGTAGCTGCCCCTCGGTTTGTGGAAAGATGACAAGTGGAATGGTCTCAACGGGTGTTTTTATTTGTCTTCATACACAAATGAAGCTGTCGATTGACACCGTGAAAACTGAAGGGATACAGAATAAATAGAATAAATATCACTACTATAATTAATCATTTCATCATTTCAGTTTCACACCAAAGAATAAAATCTGTATATTTCTATTACTTCAATTCAATGCATTTCAACTTATTCAATTCAACAATAAAAAGGTTAATTACAATGCAGTGAGTCAATCAATTCATTTAAATAGCAATCAATAAACCAATCAATTTAAATTGCAAACAAATATACCAAAACAAAAGAACAAAAACATGAAATACCAAATTACAAATAACTCCCAAAATAAATCAAATAAACCCAAAACAAACAATCCTTTACCTCATTCGGATAACCGGGGGATGCTAGGTCAAAACAGAATTCCACCTTGGAACTTCAAATTCAGGCTCAATCAATAGCACAGCATTGCAGCAAGCAGACACTGTGTGGACAATAAACCATTTTACTCAAACTGCTTCAATATTACTTGGGCTTCAACAAATGATTCTGAATGCTGCATAGAAGCTACAAACATTTCATACCTTAGCATGCTGCCATCAGGCCCATGCTGTGTCACCACCAGTCTGCACTCTGCAGTGTGTCTGAGTAAAGCTAGTGGGCGTCGACCCTTGGCTGAGGTAAAAGGAAGTTCCACAAGAAACCCGGAAATGCCAAAATAAAGCGACAGAAATATCAAAATAAAGTAGACAAATAATCAACAAAACAAAATGACTTCAAAAGAAAGAAATGGTAGGAAGTTCAAATAGCCCAGTGTCACCAACACTTACAACTAATAAGCATTTCGTCAAAAAGACTAAGACTAAGACTAAATCTAAAATGCCTGCCAAAAACAACACTGCGCTAAAGAGCTAGAGCCGCAGGTTGCTGACCCCCGCTCTAGAACAAGGGTTTCCCAATGTTTGATTTCATTTAATTCAAATATCGACAAAAAGGGTCTGATGTATTCATCGGTATAGAGCGTGGGGGCACGTCCCACTTATATCCTGATTGGAGAAAGGCCATCACCTAAAGGGAAAACATTTTATTTTTATTTTTTCACAGGGGATCGGGCGGAATCCTAATTTGGACCAAACAGTCAAAAGTAACTAGCACTATCAGAAATTAATCCATTTTGTTATTATTTGAGTTAAATTAAATCACTTAATAACTCATTGTTGCATCCATACAGGAGAGGTTCAAGAACAGGACATCATTTCTCACACACAGCTGAACATGTGAACACACATGAACGTCACATATGAATGTACACTAGAACGTATACACAAGCCTCTTGCTTCAAGCCAAGAGGCTTGCTGGAAGCATGAAACCATGAAGCTTCCAAAAGGGAATGAATTTGACGATGCCATCCCCCAATTAAAGGACAACTTTAGTTTTTTACAACAAGGGTTCATATTTTAGATTGTAATTAAAGAATATAAAAGATGAGTGTTAAAATGATTTCATTTACTTCTTTCTATTGTTTTAGAGATTCTTATTTCAGTGGTTGGGGGCATGCGTACAAGTGGATAAATATGTCATTTTACACAGAACAAGCCAATTCCCGAGATACAACGCAACCTTTCATGGTTGGATGTGACCTATGGGTGCTAGAAGTGTTACTGTAAATAGCAATAAAGAAACTGCTGGCTTATTGTGTCTAAAAAGACATATTTAGCCACTTGTACGCATGCCCCCATGCGTACGCATGCCCTATAACAATAGAATGAAGCAAATGAAAATATTTTAACACTCACTTTTTATTTTCTCTAATTACAATCTAAAATATGAACCCTTGTTGTAAAAAAAACAAAGTTGTCCTTTAAGGAAAAGGACAGGATAGGTGCTTCAACTGTGAGAACGAGGCCTTACACTGAGAGACTTCTGTTGTGTGTGACTTTGGGATGGGATGATAAGCGATGTTATTGTTTATTGTGATAAAAAAAGAAGAAAAAAATCACTGGGATCAATTCACCTTTTATTTGCCGAGCTGCATCCGGTACCACTTAAACCCTCTATAATTGATAAAAGACACGTATAAAATACAGCTTTTTTTCACTCTATCAAATGCCTTTGCCAAAAAAAAAAGACGATCTACAAGCTCACAACACGCCACCTTGAGACGCGTTGTGAGCTTGTAGATCGGCTATTTTTTGGCAATGTTCTGCCCCAGGATAATGGATTTTGATTATAACATCATAAATCGCAATTTCTTTTGTCACAATAATCGTGATATGAAATCTTCCTATCGTCCCATCCATAGTGTGACCTCTTGGAACTGGGTCGTTTGTGGTCACTGAGAACAAAGAGAGAGAGAGGAATGTTTCCTGCTCTCTGGCAAGGAAGATCAAAGAAGGAATGGACACCGACGTCATTTTAGGCTCCATGGCCATCCGCCATGACACCTTGGGTGGCGGAAGTGGCACCAGAGGTTCGGTGAATAACATAAGCGTCTATGAGCACTTCGTCACTTCCGCCACCCAAAGTGTCATGGCGCATGGACCGTGGTGTGCCAACTTCCGGGTGGGTGTCTTCTCCTTCTTTGAGCCTTCCTGCTCTCTGGATGGGAGGATAGCCTGCGTGGGGGAGAGAGTGTGTATTGTATTTGCTAAGTGCATCCTATATTTAGGCCAGGGGTCTTCGACAGGGTGTCCGGGACCTCTAGGGGGTCCTCAGAGTTACTACAGGGGGTCCTCCAAATCTTTGAGTGATTGTTTTTCTTTTTTTTCTTTTATATTAACCACTTGAACCCATATTCTGAGAACTTTAGCTAAAAATAGCAGATCTATCTACAAGCTAACAACACCTCGCAGCGAAAAAAGAACAAAACTGTACGTGGCACCACCTCTTTAAAGAAAGGAAGAACAACACATGCCTAATGAACTGTTTGATTTTGCTCTTGATTGGGTTTTGTGTCCACCTTTGCACCAAAATATACCAGAGAACTCAATATTTTATGACATAAAACCCAACATATTCGTTGATCCTGTGATATGAGAGACCCAAATGGAACGATGTCCAGGCAAGGGTTACAATCAAACCAATTCAAATAGTTTATTATGTTTATTATTTGCTAAGTTTACAATAATTTTTTTAACCTAATCTACAGTAACATGAATGAATGCAAGATAAAGTGATACAACCTTGTATACAGCAACAATATAGCTCTGGGTCCGGATTTTAATACCCTGACTAGGGATGGGACGATGAGCGATATTATCGTTTATCGTGATAAAAAAACACTCATGATAATCGTATCGTGGATCGTCCTCCGTCATGCACTGGGGATCAATTCAACTTTTATTTGCCGAGCTGCATATCCGGTACCACTTAAACCATCTATAGTTGGTAAAAGATACTTATAATATACGTACTTGATTCAGTCTTTTTCTTTTTTTTTTCTCTAGATCAAATGTCTTTGCCAAAAAGTAGCCGATCTACAAGCTCACAACGCGTCGTTCCACCCCAGGATAATGGATTTTGATTATCGCGTTAATATTGTAACTTTTGTTACAATAATCGTGATATGACATTTTCATATCGCCCATCCCTAACCCTGACACAGACGGTAACATCAGCGTGAGGGCATGAAGTCTGCACACTGAATTCTAAAAGCTACAAAGCTTTATACAATTTTAGGCAAAGAGGATGGGATGGTCTTGCTTGTGGGGCGAAGGCAGGTGACGACAGACAGGTTGTTGACAGGTTTTTCATTCTTGCGTAAGAAGTGGAACACTTTAACCACGCACGGTGCTCGTACCTCCTACACGGTTTCTGCAAAGACAACATGAGTGCAATATTATAGCCGGTCTGACCTGTTTTTGAGTGATGAACTTTCTCCCCGTCCACCCTTGTTGTTAGTTTCAGGGCCCCGCTGGTGCAGTTCGTGACCTATGTCTGGTTTCTTTTTGACAGTTAAGATAAATTGCAGTCATTTTTCATATTCTTACAAGCATAACATAGTAGTTCCCCGTTCGTGTCACAGGGCAGCTTTCTACTTTTCCATCACAGGCCTACATGAACATGATACCGAGACAATAACACTTCATCAGAATCTTTGAGGCTTTTGTTCTGAACTTCCCTACCTTTACGTGAGACATTTGCATAACGCACAGGGGTACAATAGAGCAGTGTTTCTCAACCTTTTTTCTGCATGGGCACACTTTTCATGTCCCAAGAATCCATGGGCACACCAACATAATATGGGGGTGTAAATATCGTCGCTGTCGGGAAGAAACCTTGTATCTCCATCTCCAAGTTTCAAATGTGTGCGTTTCTTCGCAAAGTAAAGCCCTGCTTCATCATACAAGGCTGTCGCACACAGGGACGGATTAACCCCCGCGAGGGCCCCTGGCCGATATTGTTTTAGGCCCCCCCCCACCCTCCACCATAACCCCCCCCCCCCCCCCCCCCCCCCCCCTCCCTCCCTCCCAACGCACACTATCCAGCTTGGATTTTAAGCCATGGTTATCATCTGCGGGCCAAGAAAGCACCTGTAGACAACAGAGAAGGGGCCCACTCATTTGATTTTTAATTAACATATTAATTTAATTTTAGTAAATTGTCAATGACCACGCGGCCCAGTTCCCCCAAGGGCCCCTGAGAGCCAAGGGCCCCTGGCAACGGCCCCACCGGCCCAATGGTTAATACAGCCATGCACAACAGAAGTGAAAACAGCAGATCTAGATCTGCTGTTTTCACTAGCTTAAATCATTTTGAAAAAATGATAAATACAGTACTGGCTTTCAAGCAGTTTCAAGGGGCACACTTGACCCTTCTCAGGGGGCAGGGGCACACCAAAGCTCCCAGGCACAGTGGTTGAGAAACACTGCAATAGAGTGTTAACAAATTAGCTTGAAATAATACTTTTTCTCATCACTTTCTTAGAGTGATTATCGTGCTGTTTGATTTGCTGAGTATTAGGCTATATGAAATCATACATTACATCTAACATAAGGCTACTTTAGTAATGCAGAGACACAGTAGGCCTACACTTTATTTGTAACTACACTAGAACAGTCTGTGCATTGCGGCCTAAAGGGCCAGACATTACATTTCACTGCTGGGCCTCATGGGCAACAACTGGATTCCATCACACACACATTGCTTTTGTGTCGTCGATTCATTGTATTATTGATTCTTCTGTCAAGCACTTTGCGACTCTGTGCTTAAAAAGCGCTATACAAATAAAGAAGGAATAAAGAAGGACTGATCTCAGTACATTACACTAGTAGCCTACACTACATACAGTACAGAACAGTACAGTACAGTACAGTACAGTACAGTACAGTAAGACAACACCAGCTAGTAGACGATGTCCAGTTCATCCAACTGAACCCACAACACAGCCTAACATTACTAAACAACACCTGCAGAAGTTGCAGAACCACCAGTCCAGTAGCCTATAGGTAAATAAGCATGTACCACACACACGCACGCACGCACACATACACACACACACACACACACACACACACACACACACACACACACACACACACACACACACACACACACACACACACACACACAGGCCCCTCTTCTAGCGCCACCATCAGGACGATTTTAGCAGGTTAAGGTAGCTGTGTTAGTCGGATGATGGTCATACAGGTATGTCCCATAAACACCCATTGTCACATGCACACGCACCCATATGTGTATGTGCATGTTATATTGTAAAACTTACATTAACAACATCAGCCTGACATGTACATGTTGACCATTTGAAAATAGCAGATGATGCGACACATTGTGAGCTTGTAGATCTGCTATAATCAGTATGATGAATATACTTAAAGTGATAGTTCACCTATTTTTTACATAAAGCTGTGTGAAATACTTGCCATTAAAATAGTGGTTACAAATGTATTAATCCATTACCAGAGTCCCGTGGTCAGAGTTCTGGTCAGTTTTAGATGAATATAAAGTAGTTCCGGTGATTTGGCATGGGCTCATGGCCCAATCATTAAAAATAGATGAATCCACAAAACTAGCGTCATTTGTATTGTTGACCTATTTCTACCAAATAGACCAACTTTAGTGTGTCCAGTATCACTACGCAGCTGCAATGTATTTCCCCTAAACAAGGTGCTTTGCAGTCAGCTGATCAGAACGAAACCTCACTCTATATGGTAGAAATAGGCCAACAATACAAATGATGCTGGTTTTGTGGATTAATCTATTTTCAATGATTGGGCCACGCCAAATGGCCCCCACCCCATTGGAACTACTTAACTCTTATACTGCTTTGAACGTTCCCGTTCGCCCCATTTTTGACGGCCCGATAATGCCAATTGTACGTTCTTTGGCTCGTTCTTTTGTACCTTGGTTTGATGTCTGTAACCTGTTGAGGTGTCGCGCGGGTGTCTACCGTTGAAACAGCTCCCATAAAAGTACTCTTAAAATCCAACTGGACGTTAACATCAATGGAGTCACAACACTGTTCCATGTGTTTTTCTCTGGATCTATTGCTCTGTAGCGACTCATCAGCCTTGAACAGCCTTGACAAGCAAGCGTCGAGCTGAGACCATTTTCACATTAATTCTTGCATGAGGCTGCCCCCTACTGCTGGTAGAGCCACGGCACACTCTTTAAGAGAACATTTCAAAAAAAAAATAATACACCTTTGTCTATATCATCGCAAAGGTAAGGTGCTTTTGCTGGCACAAAACCCAATAATAAATAACAACATCTGGCAGAATAAGAGTTAATAGTCATCTAAAACTGACCAGAACTCTGACCACGGGACTCTGGTAATCAATTAATACATTTTTAACCACTGTTTTAATGGCAAGTATTTCACACGGCTTAATGTTAAAAATAGGTGAACTATCACTTTAATAAAGACTATTAAAATTGGACTCAAAATGTGCACTCATGTAGTCTCGCGTAGCCAGACAACTATTCCACAATCTCTGAATGCTATATAGAGTCTGGAACAGCAGCTCCCGAACGGTGAGTATCGGAAACGGGCATTACCGTTCAAAAGAATATATTTTAAAATGTCATTTCTGCTAAGCATCAAGCTAAACATGTTTATATGATTTTTATTTATATAATGATAAATGTGTGTGATGTGAGACTGAAACGGAAGTGACGTGGGGGCTTCATTTGCGCTTCATCGTTTCTTCCCCGGTTTGCCAGACTGTATGCCGGGAGCATTTGACCAAATCGCGGAGGCAACCGTCTGGCCACGCGAGACTAGCACTCATGTAACACATCAAGAACAGGAAGTCTTGGACTTTCACACAGCGGCAAACAATGACAAGCAAAAACCTCCCACCATACCCCATATTAGGACTGATGTTCATAGCACACACACACACACACACACACACACACACACACACACACACACACACTCACACACACACACACACACACACACACACACACACACACACACACACACACACACACACACACACACACACATCACATGTGTGTGTGCATGTGATGTTTCTCTCTCTGCCTGAGGGGAGAGGTGGAGGAAAAGTACTAAGGTGTGGTCATGAGATGAGGGGAGGGGCTTAGTAATGACACCACACACACCATACACACGCACACGCACGCACACACACACACACACACACACACACACACACACACACACACACACACACACACACACACACACACACACGCACACAAGCAGTGTCAGGGAGTAGAAGAGGAAGTAACAGTTTGTTTCGGCTGTATTTCACAAACAACACAGAACAACATGTGTAGTGTGAGTTTACACTAGTTTGATATGTTTATGGGGAGCTAGGGAAGCAGATCTACAAGCTCACAATATGTCACTCTGCTGATGCGTGTGAGCTTCTACTGCTTTGTTGTGTAGTTGTGTTGATGTTGTGTAGTTGTGTTGATATTGTGTTGATGTTATGTAGTTGTGTTGATGTTGTGTATTTGGTTGGTGGTAACACCGACCATTGACAGCCCATATCCAAACAGAAACGTCTCTGATTGTATTAAACAATGTTAAACCCATCAACATTGCAGCTGTATGGAAAGCTTAAATTATCCTCTTTCTATCTGCAAAGTGTTTGTTTTATAAACAGCTATTTGGCCTATTTCAAAATGTGTCTAAAGTGATAATAAAATGGATAAGATACAAGGGTTCTACCTAACTGCATGATAAATACACAGCTCTGTGTGTGTGTGTGTGTGTGTGTGTGTGTGTGTGTGTGTGTGTGTGTGTGTGTGTGTGTGTGTGTGTGTGTGTGTGTGTGTGTGCGTGCGTGCGTGCGTATCATTTCCTCTTCCTCTTCTCAGTTCATCTGTTTCCAAGTTTAACCCCTCAGTGTCCATTAAGGGCCCTTTCTGTGATGAGACATGAAATGTTGCAGATTACAAGAATGATTTGAAACCTTGAGAATGATTGTTGTAATGTAAATGAGATGTGGTGTAAAATGGCTTTTATTGTTGGTGCTGGTTAAAAAAAAGATTTAAAGTGATCCCTGAATATTAAGCCATGTAGGCCTTGATATGTTATAATAACCCTCTTTAACCAAAATATACTATTTTAAACACTTGCAATATATTCCTTTGAGAGAAAAAAAGTTATATCTTCAACCCATGGGGGGAGCCATTGCACTGTTCGTCGCATGCAGTGATGACGTAGACAATGCATTTTGGCTCGACGGGCCCATTTAAAATGGCAGTGTAAACAACTTTTAGATGTTGAATTAAACACTTACAGGCACAGCAAAACATCCTATAGTCCGGGAGCCGTGGGGGTGAACGTGGATTCGCCTGTAAAAGTTTTTTTCTCAACTGATTCTTGTAGCTTGGGGTCACCTCTTAAGGATTCAAGATGATGACCAGTGATATCCATTGAGCATTTTTTATTATTAATAATAAAAAATGTTCAATGGATATCACTGGTCATCATCTTGAATCCTTAAGAGGTGACCCCAAGCTACAAGAATCAGTTGAGAAAAAAACTTTTACAGGCGAATCCACGTTCAGCCAAAAATCACCATTTGGCTCCCGGACTACTACTTGATATGAACAGAACAGAAAAGCACCACACTACTAACTACAGTTAATCTGAGCTTGAATGAACAATGTTTTAAATATTGTAAAGAGAACGTTGTTTTGATGTTCCATATTAACCCTATGGGCCCGACCAGCCAAAATGCATTGTCTACGTCATCACTGCATTGCCACGAACAGTGCAATGGCTCCCCCCATGGGTTGAAGATATAACTTTTTTTCTCTCAAAGGAATATATTGCAAGTGTTTAAAATAGTATATTTTGGTTAAAGAGGGTTATTATAACATATCAAAGCTTACATGGCTTAATATTCAGGGATCACTTTAATAATGTATTGGTTTTATTCACTCATGAATGATGATGACTTATTTATGTTTCAGTGGTGCTTCAGTGAGGCTCTGTGTTCTGTTGAGGACAGTTGGTTTTTAATGAAATGATCATTCATTCATCCATTCATTCACAACCTGTGATAAAGGTTTTTTCAGTTAAATGAAGTCCCCTCACCGGCCTCACGTCACATCTACTGTACTGTATACAAAAGCAGTAAGACGCCCTAAAACAACCTTGTCCTTTTGCACACATGGCCGTGTGCACATGGCTGCTTTGGCATGTATACCCTTCTGCTGAGCTGTTGGAGACATCACTGTGATGTCAGAACAGGTCAGATATGGAGTCCATGAGGACTCTGTTTTTTTCTGGTCAATTCTATGCCCAGAATGAGTGCTTCATAGGCGAGTAGGATTAGTGCGTTGACCCGGTGGTACTGGTTGGTCTAAAACTTCCAGAAAAAAACAGATCTACAAACAATCCGTAATATGGTTGATGTTGTTAACTAACTATTAACTAACATAGTCTTAACTACTGATAGATTAAGTTAGTTAAGTAATAGCTATTCCAACATTACTTGATGATTTTTCATGATGAATTCATACTGATGTATTAGTTAATCAGGATTAAAGTGTTAGTTAAGCATTAACTAAGTGTATTACTTTGTACCTTATAGTAAAGTGTTACCTGTAAATCTAACTATATCTAATAAAAATCCTATACAGTAATTGCAGGTCACTCTGCAACACGTTGTGAGCTTGTAGATCTGCTGTTTTGGGTGTGCAAGTTAATGACGCTGACAGATGGGGAGGTGTCAAGGAGCTGACTGACAGATCCAGCATCCAATCGGGTGCTCTGGGCAGACAGCGTAAACAAATCGAGACACGAGACTACAGCCCCGCCTCCCTGGCTTTAGTTTCCAATTTCTGACTGGCTGAATGACTTAATGAAATGATAAAATTCACTGACCTCAAATTTCAACTGGCCATATTAAAACTCCTTAATATCGTGCTCAGCTCTGGGATTTTCCCCAACTTATGGAACCAAGGGCTGATAACACCACTCCATAAGAGTGGTGACAAATATGACCCAAATAACTACCGTGGGATCTGTGTAAACAGCAACCTCGGTAAAATTCTCTGCATGATCATCAATCACAGAATTCTACATTTCCTCACAGAAAGCAACGTCCTGAGCAAATCACAAATTGGCTTCCTACCAAACTATCGTACAACAGACCACATTTACACCCTCAACACCCTTATCGACAACCAAATAAACAAAAACAAAAGCAAACTATTCTCCTGCTTTGTTGACTTCAAAAAAGCATTCGATTCAATCTGGCACAAAGGTCTGATGTACAAACTGTTGGAAAGCGGTATCGGGGGAAAAACCTATGACATCATAAAATCAATGTACACAAACAACGAATGCGCAGTTAAAATAGGAGAAAAACGCACAGACTTCTTCCCCCAAAGCCGGGGAGTTAGACAGGGATGCAGCCTGAGTCCAACTCTCTTTAATATATATATAAATGAATTGGCAAAAACTTTAGAACAGTCTGCAGCACCAGGCATCACCCTAGGCAAAACAGAAGTCAAATGCTTACTCTTTGCAGATGACCTGCTGCTACTGTCTCCAACCAAAGAAGGACTGCAGCAGCAACTCGATCTCCTGCACAAATTCTCCCAGACGTGGGCCCTTACAGTAAACTTAACCAAAACTAAAATCATGATATTTCAAAAGAGATCCAGCCGCCAAAACCAGCAATTCTTTCTAAATACAATCCCATTAGAACAAACAAAAAACTACACCTACCTTGGCCTAAACATCAGCAGCACAGGAAACTTCAACCAAGCTGTAAAAGACCTGAGAGACAAGGCAAGAAGGGCTTTCTATGCCATCAAAAGGAACATCAAAATAGACATCCCAATAAAAACCTGGCTAAAAATACTGGACTCTGTGATAGAACCAATTGCCCTCTATGGTTGCGAGATCTGGGGACCAGCCGCAAACCAAGACCTTGAAAAATGGGACAAACATCAGATAGAGACCCTGCACACAGAATTCTGCAAATCAATTCTCAGAATTCAGCGGAAAACACCAAATAATGCATGCAGGGCAGAATTAGGACGATACCCTCTCATAATCAAAATAAAAAAGAGAGCATTCAAATTTTATAACCACTTAAAAGAAAGTGACCCAGATGCACTTCATAACAAGGCACTCACACACAGAGAAACCCTAGAGAGATGCCCCCTCAGCAAACTGGTCCGGGAACTCTGTACACAAACACAAGCAGAGCCACCAGACAGACAATTCACCGGACTAAACCAAATTATAAAACAGCAGAAAGAAAGCTACCTGACACATTGGAGAGAAGCAACCCAAAAGCAGAGCAAACTAGAATGCTATTTGGCCCTAAACAGAGAATACACCATGGCAGAATACCTGAGCAAGGTGGCCGACCCAAAACAAAGAAAAATCTTGACTAGGTACAGACTCAGTGAGCACAGTCTTGCAATCGAGAAAGGACGTCACAGGCATACCCGGCTCCCTAGAGAAAACAGACTTTGCACCCACTGCACACAAAATGAAGTGGAAACTGAGCTACACTTTCTAACCACCTGTCCGCTGTACCAAGACATCAGAGACACATACTTCCCACAGATCATAACCACCCAAGGAGAGTTTCAAAATATGACCAATGACGAAAAACTCCCATACCTGCTGGGGGAAGTAAAACAATGTGCAAACACAGCAGCAAGATTCGTGAGCTGCTGTGATAAGAGAAGGATATCAAATGGAACCCAACCACCTTAAAAACCATTGTATATATCACTGCTCTGCCTGCACGTTACCGTGATGCATGAAAACTGTTTTCACCTGTATATATTCTGTTCTGATTGTATTGTATTGTATTGTGTACACTTCTGCTTTGGCAATGTAAACGTATGTTTTCTCATGCCAATAAAGCCCCTTGAATTGAATTGAATTGAATTGACTGGCTGACTGACTGACTGGCTGACTGGCTGGCTGGCTGTCTGTCTGTCTGTCTGTCTGTCTGTCTGTCTGTCTGTCTGTCTGTCTGTCTGTCTGTCTGTCTGTCTGTCTGTCTGACTGACTGACTGACTGACTGACTGACTGTCTGTCTGTCTCACTCTGTCTCTGCCTGGGGTTGTGTTGCGGGGAGGGGGGCACTAGGACCTGTTGCAACAAGACTTCTGCTTCATAGTTGCATTGTTGTTGTCACGCAGAAACAGGAGTGAGTCAGAGAGAGGAGTACAGTTTGTTCAGAGAGAGGAACAGTCAGGAAGTTACAGTTTGTTCCGAATATTTTACCAACAACACGACATTTGTAGGGTGAGTTTACACTCTCCCGATTAGGGAGTCTTACTGGTTTAATATGTTTATGGGGAGGGAAGCATATCTACAAGCTCACCACATGTCACTCTGCAGACGCGTTGTGAGCTTGTATATCTGCTGCTTTTTTGTGTAGTTGTGTTGATGGTGTGTAGGCTATATGTTGTGTAGTTGTGTTGGTAACACCAACCATTGACAGCCCATACATCCAAACAGAAACGTCTCTAATTGTATTAAACAACATTAAACTCATCAACATTGCAGCTGTACGGAAAGCTTAAATTATCCTCTTTCTATCTGCAAAGTTTTGTTTCATTAATCCATCATACAACATGTTATGAGCTACTTCCTGGAGTGTTGGACACATCGTCCTATGTGACAGTTAGAACCAGGTGCTACACAGGACCTGTCACTCAGACGTGTTGTGAGCTTGTAGATCTGCTGTTTTATTGTGCAGTTGTGTTGAGTTGATGTACAGTATATGTTAGATGCTGTTTTTGCCAGACCCATGAAATGGGTAGGCCTACATAAGCAAATGTCGGTCTGTCCGGGTTTTCTATATAAAGGGTATATATGATGATGACATGATGATTGATTTTTTTGTCTTCATGTGGGGACTACGGATGAAATTTAGCATTCTTGCTAATTCCGGTGTATTTACATTGCATTCATGTAGTGTTCATTAATATGCATTGTCCCGTCTAAATAAATAAATACAATACAATACAATGACATGCCTACAAAAGGCATGATGTCATAAATGATGATGACAGACAGGGGGTCTGGCACAACCAGGTTGACCTGGTCTAGTTAGAATGGCTGAACTAGACTCTGTCGAGGTGCCAACTTGCCTCTTTTGCACTTGTTGCCATATATGGCCTACTTTTGCACCAGCAGAGCGTGCAAGTACTGTGATCTGTGATGAATACTGTCTGAAGTTGTGGGTGGGTACGTTTGCACTCTCGAGGTGCCAACTTGCGTCTTGGACACAAGTAGTACTTGTGTGCCAGCAGAGCGCGCCATGAGGTGCGTTCACCACTGGTATCACCACTGATTGATGCCAGTCAGAGCCCTGTTCCAATTTGACAACCCGCGCCCGCCCCGCCCGTCATTAATCAGATCCGTGGACCGCCCGTCTACCCGTTATTATACAAAAATCAAAACCAGCCCCGCCCCGCCCGTCAAAAAAAGGACCCGTCACCCTGTGAGTGTGACTGTGTGCTCCAGCCGTGTGTGTGACTTGACGTTTAGGCAGAAACAGTTCTGTATGCATGCCGTGGTTCTATCCTGCTGCTCACTGTGTGCGCTCAAGCAGAAACAGTTGTCTGATTTTCACAGTAAAATGTCACCCGCCCGTGTATAGTCGCGCACTGCCCATCCCCACACCCGCAAATTTATACTAGTATAGATTCCGCCTGTGTCCGCCCGTCAAACACGGGTACCGGTATACCCGTCAGGTACCCACGGGGCCCCGACCCGTTGCAGGACTCTAATGCCAGTGACATCACCACTGGCATCACCAGTAATGCTGGTCCCTTATTGGCTGTTAATTATGACGTTGCCAGAAATACTGGTCCCTGATTGGGCTACAGGCTTAAACACACACAGCTACCTTCCTACATACACAGCCGAACGCAGTACTTGCGTGCTCTGCTGGTGCAAGTAATGACTGGGGCACTAGGACCTGTTGCAACAAGACTTATGTTTCAGGTTACATAGTTGTTGTCAGGCGGAAACAGGTGTATAGAAGTGTGTGTGTGTGTGTGTGTGTGTGTGTGTGTCAGTATCATTTCCTCTTCTTAGTGTCATTTCCTCTTCTTAAAGTTTCAACACAACCGAAGTAAAGATGAGACAAACTTCCTTTAATTAATCTCAGTATGATGTGCGTGGTAAAGGGTTAATACTGTAATAAATCCTAGAATTGCGTGTCACTGCAACATGTTGTGAGCTTGTAGATCTGCTGTTTTGGGTGTGCAAGTTAATGACTCTGATAGAGGTGGATGTGTCAAGGAGTTGACTGACAGATCAGGCATCCAATCAGGTGCTCTAGGCAGACAGCCTAAAAAAAAGCAAGACATGAGACTACAGCCCGCCTCCCCGGCTTTAGTTTTCCAATTTTGATTGGGCGAGGTGTCGGCATGGCAACCTGTAACCATTTTTATGTGGCTGACTGGTTGGCTGGCTGGCTGTATGGCTGGCTGGTTGGCTGACTGACTGACTGACCTACTGACTGACTGACTGACTGACTGGCTGGCTGGCTGGCTGACTGACTGACTGGCTGGCTGGCTGGCTGGCTGGCTTGCTGGTAAATCAGATTCAGGCATTGACACTAAGGCTTGCCCACCTGCCCCCGGCAGGTAAATAAAACGTCAGGGCAGGTGAAGTTGGCTTTCAGGTTGCCTGACAGGGCAAGTGCTCAATTGAGAGGGGACACAAAATGTCTATAAACACAACACGAGATATCTGTCTAAACACCTGAATGTGGCCAGTGCGCTGTCTTGGAATGTAAAATAAGAGCACTATTTACCTATAATGTGCTGTTTTTACTGTTGCTACATTTAAGAATATAAAATAACAAGTGTGAAACCATAGACATATTCAATCATAGCTACAGTATTTGGTATTTGGATTTGGAGGTATTGAGGTTAGGGATGCCCCGATCAGGGTTTTTTTGCTCCCGATCCGATACCGATCAAATATTATTGCTTCCGATTCGATCCCGATCTTTCCCGATCCGATCTTTTGGCAAGGCATTAAGAAAAAAAAAAAATTCTATTCATTCTATCACTTGGTTCTCAACCTTTTCAGGCCGTGACCCCCAAAATAATCATATTTTAACTGGGGACCCCCGACCCTGAAGAGTTGAGGAAGTATATTTTGTATAACACGGTTCTATTGTGAAAATAGCAGATCTACAGTACATGCTCACAACGCCTCTCAACGCGAGGAGTTGTGAGCATGTAGATCGGCTATTTTCACAATTTCTGGCTTTAATATTTGACAATTTGGCCAATGTTTAATTTGTCATTTTAGAGGTATTAAAAAGTCCTTAATTATTCACTTTCGAAATGTGCAGATACCCTCTATACACTTAAACTTTATGTTGATTTGTTTACTGTTGAGAGAGAAAACAATGTTGCACATTAAGTTAATCATCTGGGGACCCCCCCAAAATAATTTGAGGACCCCCCTGGGGGTCCCGACCCACAGGTTGAGAACCACTGAGCTAGTTGACAGTGCAGAGAGACATAATTGCCTTCCTTTGATCCATTAGCAAGGGGCCAATTACTACTTATTGGCATCAGCTGCCAGCTGTACACAGAGTCTGACACAATCACCTTCCCTCTGCAGTGCTCTGTCTGTCTCATTTCTCCAAAAGCCCTTGAATATGATTGAAAATGATTAAGGATTACTGTGATTATGGTAAGCTTACATTTCATATCGCATTCACCTTACCTGTAACTTTCAGTACTCCCAGAAAATATTTTTTTGAAAAAGAAAAAAAAAAAAAAAAACTTTTTTTTTTCTTCGATTTTTTCCCCCCGATCTCCGATCTTATAAAAACGGCCATATCGGCGGCCGATCCGATCACGTGATCGGGATCGGGCAACACTAATTGAGGTATGACATTTTATCGCACAGCCCCAGAAAGTAAAGAAATAAGTGTTAAATTGAGCGGTAATTAAAACCGTACCTATCATTTTATAATGGACGATTTACTTTTCGGGCAAGTGGGCATTACCTTCGGGCAAGTAGAACATGACCTGTACTTTCCCGATGGGCAAGTGCCTCTGAGACCTTAGTGTCAACCCCTGAGATTGATGTTGTGTTGATTTAGATGCTATTTTTAATATGTTGCATAACATGTTGGCTGACTGGCATAATGACTGGCATAATGACTGAACTACAGTAGATAATAATATGTTATTATACAGTAAGTTCAATCATATAATTGATTTCAGTTTATACATTGAAGCCAGTGGTCTGATTCCTTTAAAATATTTTTATTATTTACAGAACAGCCATCTGTCTTTTATCTATCTAATTATCTATCCTCTAATAGGGGGAAAGAGTTGAAGTTTCATCTACCTAATCCTTTTGTTTTGTAACCATGTTATTAGACAAAGTTAATTAAATAAACTACCTTCTGTGGACTTCATCAATAGCAATCAGGAATATACAATAAGTCGGAATGTTTACATAATATACAGTACATGAATTTGAATTTGGCTTCATCACTACACACCACCTGTGCCAATAATAGGGGACAATCGTTGTTTTCCATTATTTTCAAACAATTATTTATTAACATTTTTTATAATCACATTGCATACATGTGCCTGCTCATTTCAGATGTGTAGCCAATAGGGTCTGGGTGAATACAATCTTAATGTGTTGACTAATTACCAGTAAACATTTAACTGAGTGTTGTTTAACATACTTAGTTGGCAGTATCAATACTTTTAAAAGTAGTGGTGATGTACAGGTGGTGTCTGGTGATGAAGTGGCGGGCTGGCTGGATGACTGACTGACTGACTGACTGACTGACTGACTGACTGACTGACTGTCTCACTCTGTCTCTGCCTGGGGTCGTGGTGCGGGGGAGAGGAGACCTGTTGCAACAAGACGTCTGCTTCATAGTTGCAGTCAGGCAGAAACAGGAGTGAGTCAGTGAGTGTTATTTTTGAGCGGTGCAAACCGCTCCTATAAGTGGCTGTGTGTGTGTCTGTAGCCTTTTTCCTCATTGTTTTGCCATAGCAAAACGTGTGTGTGTAGCATACCCTGTACAAATCCTAGTCGGAAGACGTTATGCAAGCACGACCACCGCTCACTTCACATTGGGTGTGATTTTTTTAATATGTTGAATCTAGAGTTGCAACGTGTTGAGTTTGGAAGCGCTGGTTTTCAAAAACACTGCGTCCTGCTGCCTGCATTATGTGACATGTAGAACCAGGTGGTACACAGTAGATGGAGCGATGGGGGTGGATATTGGCAAGAATCTTGCGGTGCGATACTCATCACGATACTTGGGCCGTGATGCAATAGCATCACGATATATTGCGATACGATTATATTGCGATATATTGCGAATTTGCGATACATTGCACACTTTCTCCAAGTTGAAAAATCTAGGAGCACACAAATAATCTTAGGGCACGATGAAATGTTTTTCCTTTAACACTTGGGGAGCCAAACTCGTTCAGGGACGAGACAAGGCCACTAGATGTCACTGTGCCAAAAGGAAGATATCTCGTTCACAGGCGAGGCAACAAACAGTTAACTCTATGAGGCTGCAGCTGCCCTTTGAATGACCTGAGTCCATTACGTCACCCAGTCAATGCAGGCAGCTCCGTTGGAGGAGAAATGACGGAAGGACTTAACATTGCTTTAGATTCTACTTTGAAACATAAGAACGGCTTTATCTAAGAATGAGATGAAAACAGCCCCAGGGAAGCAGAGAGCTGATTGTTTTCACGGCGACACTTTACAGCAATTTTACCGTGATTTTTGGATTTTAGTTTCGCGCGCGTTTGTAAACAAATGGATTATCCTCCTCAATCTTCTCTGGACATGCACGTGCACACGCACGAAGCTTGCGAGGCATGTCAAAACAAAGCGTAAGTCAATGGTGGCAGCAGCAACAGCTATAAATGTTATAAACCTTAGCAGCCCATGTGTTAAGTGACAACTTGTGAGCTTGTAGATCGGCTATTTTCATGTTATATATTTCATGTTCTTTCTTGAGGTATTTAAAAGGTCTTGAGTGCTTAAATTATAACTTCACTGTCACCTGGGGACGCCCGAAATCATTTGGGGACCTCTCTGGGTCTTGACCCACAGGTTGACTGACAACACTCAGTCAGTCCTGTTGTTGGGGCATTTGCCTGTGCACTGTCAACTAGGACCTGTTGCAACAAGACTTCTGCTTCAAGTTACTTAGTTGTTGTCAGGCAGAAACAGGAGTGAAAATATGAGATCTACAAGTTCAACATGCTGTGATCTTGTAGATCTGCTATTTTCACTATTTCAAAAGGTTTCCCTGACAGGAAGAATAAGATAAAAATCAAAGAAACCCAGTTAGAAGTGAGCAGCAGATGTGAGCAGTTTGTTTCTTTAAGCTATACCCCTGTGTGGTGAGAGGAATATGTGTGCCTGTGTGTGTGCGTGTGTGCGTGTGTGTGTGTGTGTGTGTGTGCTTGTTTCAATATAGCTGAAGTAAAGACGAGTCAAACTTCCTTTAATGAATGGTTAATAATATGACCCCCCCCCCCATCTGCCACTCAGGTAGAAGAGCTCATCACTTCATGTCTGGATGACATCTGACACTGAATGTCTTCTCATCACCTCCAGCTGAACCTCCTCTTCTTCCCAGGTAAGTCCTGATGCAGGATCTAAACTAGTAAGACGCCCTAAGGGCGAGAAGGGACCTCACCCTATGGGCGCGTGCACACATCTGCCTGGGTGAGAGCAGACTGCTGCTGCTGGCGTTCCCTGGCCAGACGGCGGCGCCACTCGCCGCCAGTCTCCTCTGGGCACATGGGCTGTGCAGACATGGGCGTGGGTGGCGCTGGCGTGCGCTGGTGCTGCTCTGTGTTCACGCGGCGCTGCTTGACGGCGATGTCCTCCATAAACTTCTGAACCTGTGGGCCACATTACAAAGATGTCAAGGGGCCACGGGCAAGTTGATAAAATGACATTACTTGATAACTTCTCTCTTTTATTTGCTTTATCTCCACATAACATATGAAAAGACAAGTGCAATGTGCATTATGTTATGGCTTGGAATTTCATTTATATTCTGTCAATGACACAATTTGTAATCAAATAGATTTGTTACATTTTCTCTCTTTTTATAATTATAACTTTTAAATATAGCTGCAAGCAGCGATAAAGTGGCCAAGGTAGAAAAAGTAGGAAAGCAAAAAAGCATCAAGGGAAAGCAAAGAAGAAATCAAAGAAAAACTGGAAGCAGTGTTCTTCCGAACAGGTCTCCGGCAGGTCAGGTGTTTTTTTTTTGGCCTAGTGGTGACTATAATAGGCCAAAGTCAAAAGGGTACCACGTGTTCTTTGGCCTTTCACGGCAATCGGACGCTGCATGCGGGATTTGAGGCATTTTGTTCCAAAAATGGGTTTTGCAAAAATTGACCCGCTGGTGGCGCTATAACAGGCCAATGTGAGAAGGGTGGCATCTGTTCCTTGGCCTAGTGGGAATGTGCGTGCAAAATCTCACACAAATAGCAGGCTGCGTTTGAGACATTTTGTTCAAAAAGGAGCAATCCTGCAAACCTTGGAATTCAATGTTAGCCAATTAGATAGAATATGATATTGGACAAATCCATCATGATTACATCACTGTAGAGATACTGTGTGCCCATTTGTGTGATTATCGGATAAAATCTGAAGGAGTAATATCGAAGAATGCGTTTTCGGCCTTCTGGTGGCGCTATAAATGACAGACTCTGCCGATTTTACACTAATCGGCATAGTTATTGGTGAAAGCACAAAAGCACACATGTATGCAAAAGACTATGCAACAGACATAAAATAGTTCCAAAGAACTCAAGGTTTTAACTCAATATCTTTATTTTCCAACTTTTTCATTAGTTGTCTTTGTTGAAGAGTTGGTCATCAGGTTGTAAACCTTCAAAACAGAGGGTTAACAACCTAGCCATTTTCAGGCATGTCTTTTAAATCACAATGTTTTCAAATAATTCAAGTAGTAAACGTCTTCAAATAAAGTTTTTAAACATTAAGTATTGTGAAGTCTGAACCCAAACCAGCACACGGAAACAGTTCTCAAGGTGAAAACGCAATAAGCGTTGTTTTATTCAATGGGGTGTTCCCCTAAAACATGAAATAAAGTTATTCCCAAAACCGGGGCTTTTAACACGTCTTCAAATAAAGTTTTTAAACATTAAGTATTGTGAAGTCTGAACCCAAACCAGCACACGGAAACAGTTCTCAAGGTGAAAACGCAATAAGCGTTGTTTTATTCAATGGGGCGTTCCCCTAAAACATGAAATAAAGTTCTTCCCAAAACCGGGGCTTTTAACTCAAAATATGCTTCTTTCCAGAACTTAACAAACAGGGGTTACATTCGAAACACATGTTTCACAGTATGCCGTTGCTTCCATTAACACATGCCATTTCTCTTCCAAGATTCAGATGCAGCTCCTAATTTGCCTACAATGGGAACAGATAGAACCACCATTAGCAATGTGGCAAAATACAGAGCAAATGAACATAGTGGAGTTTTGCTTACTGCTCGCTGGAAGAGTCCCTTCGAGAGCCAGCTACACAGTGAAGCAGAGCTCGGTGGTTAAGAGCAAAAACATTTGGATTGCCTGACTCGGAGAAGCTGTGTTGCGGCCAGGTGCTGACAAATCAAACTGATTGCAACAAGCAGCCATCTTAGCTGCTGCATTCTGGGAAATGTAGTTTTTCTGAAAACCAAACAAAGCCATCAGTTAGATTCAGTTCACATGCAAAAAACAGGGCCTGGATAAAAAAAAGATATCAACTAATCAGCCGATCTACAAGGTTAAAACAAAATAAAGTCAACAGATCTGCTGATTTGGAGGTTGTGATTTGCCATCCAATTTGCGTGATTTTAGGCCAAAATCTGTAGGAGCAGTGTTGAAAAATGTTTTGCAAGAATCGGCCTCATGGTGGCGCTGGAGGGCCATATGAGAAATCAGGCAGCCAAGGAGTGTGTGCAAAGTTTGGCATGGATAGGGGCAATGGTAGCGGAGATATGAATAGGGCAAAAGTATGATGTCACACGGACAGAGTGACAGCCGGTGGAGGTTTCGATAGTAACTGCGACCTAACAGTCGCAATAATACTCACATCTCTTTAGTTAAATGCTTACATTAAAGAAAGAGATGAGGCCACACCCCAAACAATAGTGGACACAGGCAATCATCCACAACTAAACACTCCTGACAATATAAACTAATCAGCCGATCTACAAGCTTAAAACAAAATAAAATCGACAAATCTGCTGATCTACAAGCTTGCCATTGAACTCAAAACACATCAATAATCAACTTAGCAGCTTATCTACAAGCAATAATTACATTCCCGAAATGAATCATTTTACATTCCAATCCCAAAACCAGAAACAAACATTTCTGAGCCACATGTTCACTTACCAATTTATCTTCCAGCCAGGTGAGGTGAGCTGAGGTGAATGAATTAAACTGAATGAATGAATTAAAACTGTTAGAAATAGGAATAGTTGTTGAAATAATGAACAGTACAGATCTGCAGCAGCTCCAGTGATGTGCACCTCACTGAGCAAACTGCAGACTGACGGTTTTATACTGGGTGTGGTGATGATTGTCAATTGCTGCGCAGCTGTGTGACTGATTGTGACTTGGGGACCGGGACCAGGGGCGTCACAAGGGGTAGGAAAGTGGGACTGAGTTACTAGGGCCCAAGTTGGAGGGGCCCTAGTAACTTTAGCTATTGAAAAATAGCAGATATACAAGCTAACAGCGCGTCGGTGCCGCGCTGCGAGCTTGTAGATCTGCTATTTTTGAAAAGTCGTGAAAATGTGTGCAAATCTTTGAATATATGTGTTTTTTTAAGCGAACATTTGTAACTCAAATTTTGCTTCTGGGGTGTCCCTGGAACTAAATATTTTGAGATGGGGGTCCGTGGCTAAATACATATAATTTTTGGGGGTCCGCAGCGTGGCACTCGGTGCCGCGCTGTGAGCTTGTATATCTGCTATTTTTCAATAGTTAACATTCATGGGGGGCCCGCTGTGAATCCTTGTACCCAGGGCCCAGAATTTGGTGTGACGCCCCTGACCGGGACCAAAACATTGCATGTGGAAATGAAGAAAACATTCCATTTAAAAATAAAATGAAACTAGGAATAAGTGTCACTGCGGCTGCTTTTTCCTACCCATAACCATAGGTCAGACAGGATTGTGTCAGTCTTTCTGCAGGCTCGCCATCTTTCAGATTCAGTTCTAGGCAATAAACCTGGCCTGGATCAAAGAAAAAGGCCAAATGAATAGAAAAACAAAAATTCAAATAATCTGCTGCACTACAGGCTTGAAACAAAATAATTCCATTAATCTGCCCAACTAGGCATTGGCATTAAACTCAAAATACATCAATTCAATAATCAACGTTGCAGCTAACATACAAGCATTACATTCCAAAAGAAATCGTTTAACATTTAGATCCCAAAACCAAAAACAACATAACATTTCAGAGCACATGGTTAGCTTACCAAGTCACATTGTTCCTCCATCACACACAGCCAGTGTATCGAGTGGATCGGGTAGGTATGGTCAGGTGAGGTAAATCTAAAAGCCAAATTATAGTATGGGTAAGTATAATGAATAAAACTGTTAGAAATTGGAATAGTTGTTGGAATAATGAACAGTGTACAGACCTGCAGCTGCTGCATAATGTAGCAGTGAGTAGCAGCAACCAGCAGCACCATGCAGCTTCCAAACAATCTGAGAGGGGGGGAGTGGCTTCAACTCAACCACTATTTATACTCTTGCTTAAGAAGGTTGCCATGTTTGGTCGGGTTGCCATGTTTAGTTGCAATACCAGGGTTTTCACGGCAAAATGTTGTAAAATGTATTTTAAATGCATGAGGTAAGGCTTGAACAGGAGACTTCTGGAATGATAGACAAAGGCCTTACCATGTGAACTATGCACAGCTCTGCACAGTGAGAAAATATTACTTTGAATGTTTGTTTTAGAGGCAGAAGAATAATTTGCATAAAACCGCAATATGAATTGAATTATTAAAAAAGCATGTTTCAATTTAAAAAAAAATCCGATCTGACATATCTTTAGATATTGGTCCAAGGTTCATGTAAAAAAAGTTCTGTGCACGTGACGCGAAAGTTCCGGAATAAAAGTGGGTTTAAGTGTTTTACAAACTGCTCAACATTGCGGAAAACCTAAGGGCGGAGCTTACTTAACAAAGACACAGATGTCTTCCGCTTGAGTCAAGGCACGTGTGTAACCAAGTTGCATGTCTTCAAACGAAACGAGGCATGACTTATGCCCCTTTAAAGTTTGAGTTTTCAAACGCTTCGTATAGCGCCCCCCTTTGGCCAATTGGAGTAAGATTGCTTTCAGTGATATTTGGACTAACCCTCGACATATTTGCCAAATGCCATGAACGTGTCACTTTGCATGTATGATTTAGACGCAGAAGAATAATTTGCATAAAACTGCAACATTGAGTGAATTATTAAAAAATAATGTTTCGCTTTAAAAGAAATCTGCCGAGACAGATCTGACCGCATTGGTCCAAAGTTCATGTAAAAAAAGTTTCGCGCACGTTACGCGAAAATCCCAGGAGGAGATAGATTTTGACTGTTTTTCATATAATTCAAAATTGTGGGAGAAGTAAAGGTCAGAGGTCAAAAGTCAGAGCGTAAAAGTTGTTCGGCATGAGGAGACGCATAAGTGTATACAGGTTTCATTGCTGTACCTGAAACGGCATGAGCTACACCAGTTCAAAGTTGGCATTTTTCAAAGGCTTCCTACAGCGCCACCCTTTGGCCGATTGTTGCGAGCTTCTCGTTTTAGCCGTTTGGCATAGTCCTCTGCCATACTGCCGAGTTTCGTAAAAAGCGACTGCACGGTCTAGCCACAAGTGAAAAAGTGGCGGAATAATGATGAAGTCCAATATCAACTAGAAAAATATTGTTCCTTCGAAACAATTGTGGGCTCGCTTCAAGCCAGAAAACAATGGCTATAAAAGTACAAAATGTCAAGATCGCAGGCAGTGCTCTCTTTGACGTTACTGACGTCAAAGATTGGTCCATTTTGTTCCAAAAATGTGTTGTGCAAAAGTTGACCCGCTGGTGGCGCTATAACAGGCCAATGTAAGAAGGGTGGTATCTGCTCCTTGACCTATTGGGAATGTGCTTGCAAGATTTCACGCACATTGCAGGCTGTGTTCATGATTTGAGGTGTTTTTGGCTTTGGCCACTTTATCGCTGCTTGCAGCTATATTCATTATTTTTATTTTTTTTGTGTGTGTGCACTTCATAGGCATATTAGATAAAGGTCCTTAGATTGTGTGTAGAATGTTTCATGCAAATTGCAAAAATAAATCCTAACGGGTTTAAGCGTTTCACAAACTGCTCAAAATGATATAGCGCCCCCCTTTGGCCAATTGGGGTAAGATTGGTTTTAGTGATATTTGGACTAACACTCTACATCTTTGCCAAATGCCATGAACATGTTACTTTGCATGTATGATTTAGAGGCAGAAGAATAATTTGCATAAAACTGCAATATTCATTGAATTTATTTTAAAAAGCATGTTTCAATTTTAAAGAAATCCGATCTGACAGATCTTTAGATATCGGTCCAAAGTTCACGTAAAAAAAGTTTTGTGCACGTGGAGTGAAAATTCCAGAATAAAAGCGGGTTTACGCGTTTTACAAACTGCTCAATATGGCGGAAAATCGGGGGGCGGAGCTTACTTAACAACGACACAGATGTCTTCCGCTCGAGTCAAAGCACGCGTGTAACAAGTTGCATGTCTTCAAACGAAACGAGTCATGACTTATGCCCGTTTGAAGTTTGAATTTTCAAACGCTTCGTATAGCGCCCCCCTTTGGCCGATTGGAATAAAATTGGTTTCAGTGATACTTTGACTAACCCTCCACATCTTTGCCAAATGCCATGAACGTGTAACTTTGCATGTATGATTTAGAGGCCGAAGAATAATTTGCATAAAACCGCAACATTGATTGAATTATTAATAAAATATATTTCACTTTAAAAGAAATCCGCCGAGACTAGTTTGACCGTATTGGTCCAAAGTTCATGTGAAAAAAGTTTCATGCGCATATCGCAAAGATCCCAGGAGGAGATAGATTTTTACTGTTTTTCATATAATTCCGAATTGTGGGAGACCTAAAGGTCAGAGGTCAAAAGTTAGAGGGTAAAAGTTGTTCGGCATGAGGAGACGCATAAGTGTATACAGGTTTCATGGCTGTATGTATAACACAGCATGAGCTATACCTGTTCAAAGATCGCACTTTCGAAGGCTTCCTACAGCGCCACCATTTGGCCGATTGCTATAAAAAATAATAGCACACTTCGCCACTGTAAACTGAACACATTGATGTTTTTATTTTCATTTTCTCACTAAGTATGTAGGAGTAGAAAGGAACCGAAGATCCCGTCTACTGATTGCCTGCCTGATAGATAAACTAGAAAAATATTGTTCCTTCGAAACAATTGTGGGCTCGCTTCAAGCCAGAAAACAATGGCTATAAAAGTACAAAATGTCAAGATCGCAGGCAGTGCTCTCTTTGACGTTACTGACGTCAAAGATTGGTCCATTTTGTTCCAAAAATGTGTTGTGCCAAAAGTTGACCCGCTGGTGGCGCTATTATAACAGGCCAATGTAAGAAGGGTGGTATCTGTTCCTTGACCTATTGGGAATGTGCTTGCAAGATTTCACGGACATTGCAGGCTGTGTTCATGATTTGAGGTGTTTTTGGCTTTGGCCACTTTATCGCTGCTTGCAGCTATATTTGTTATTATTTTTCTTTTTGTGTGTGTGTGTACTTCATAGGCATATTAGATAAAGGTCCTTAGATTGTGTGTAGAATGTTTCATGCAAATTGCTAAAAAAAATCCTAACGGGTTTAAGCGTTTCACAAACTGCTCAAAATTATATAGCGCCCCCCTTTGGCCAATTGGAGTGAGATTGGATTTAGTGATATTTGGACTAACACTCTACATCTTTGCCAAATGCCATGAACATGTTACTTTGCATGTATGATTTAGAGGCAGAAGAATAATTTGCATAAAACTGCAATATTCATTGAATTATTAAAAAAGCATGTTTCAATTTAAAAAAAAAATCCGATCTGACAGATCTTTAGATATTGGTCCAAAGTTCACGTAAAAAAAGTTTTGTGCACGTGGAGCGAAAATTCTAGAATTTTTTACAAACTGCTCAAAATGGCGGAAAATCGAAGGGCGGAGCTTACTTAACAAAGACAGAGTCAAAGCACGCGTGTAAGCAAGTTGCATGTCTTAAAACGAAACGAGTCATGACTTATGCCCGTTTGAAGTTTGAATTTTCAAACGCTTCGTATAGCGCCCCCCTTTGGCCGATTGGACTAAAATTGGTTTCAGTAATACTTTGACTAACCCTCTACATCTTTGCCAAATGCCATGAACGTGTAACTTTGCATGTATGATTTAGAGGGCGAAGAATAATTTGCATAAAACCGCAATATTGATTGAATTATTAAAAAATTATATTTCACTTTAAAAGAAATCTGGTTGATCAATCTGACCGTATTGGTCCAAAGTTCATGTGAAAAAAGTTTCGTGCGCGTAACGAAAAAAACCCAGGAGGAGATAGATTTTTACTGTTTTTCATATAATTCCAAATTGTGGGAGATCTAAAGGTCAAAGGTCAAAAGTCAGAGCGTAAAAGTTGTTCGGCATGAGGAGACGCATACGTGTATACAGGTTTCATGGCTTTACCTCAAACACAGCATGAGCTATACCTGTTCAAAGTTCGCACTTTCGAAGGCTTCCTACAGCGCCACCATTTGGCCGATTGCTGTAAAAAGTAATAGCACACGTCGCCACAGTAAGCTGAACACATTGATGTTTTTATTTTCATTTTCTCACTAAGTATGTAGGAGTAGAAAGGAACCGAAGTTTTTTGATACTTGCACTGACTGCCTGCCTAGTATAGAAATAATGACAATATCTAAAGTGTGCTCGCCTTATAGGCGAGCCCACAATAATGACAATATCTAAAGTGTGCTCGCCTTATAGGCGAGCCCACAATGAGTGGCCATTTGCCACTTCGTAGCCTTGGCCACTAATTGTGGGCTCGCCTATAAAGGCGAGCACACTTTAGATGTTGTCATTATTTATCTATCAGTCATATCATGCATACTGTAGACGGGAACTTCGGTTCCTTTCTACTCCTACATACTTAGTGAGAAAATGAAAATAAAAACATCAATGTGTTCAGCTTACAGTGGCGAAGTGTGCTATTATTTTATACAGCAATCGGCCAAATGGTGGCGCTGTAGGAAGCCTTCGAAAGTGCGAACTTTGAACAGGGATAGCTCATGCTGTGTTTTAGGTACAGCCATGAAACCTGTATACATGTATGCGTCTCCTCATGCCGAACAACTTTTACCCTCTAACTTTTGACCTCTGACCTTTAGGTCTCCCACAATTCGGAATAATATGAAAAACAGTAAAAATCTATCTCCTCCTGGGTTTTTTTCGTTACGCGCACAAAACTTTTTTCACATGAACTTTGGACCAATACGGTCAGATTTATCTCGGCGGATTTCTTTTAAAGTGAAATATAATTTTTTAATAATTCAATCAATATTGCGGTTTTATGGAAAATATTCTTCGGCCTCTAAATCATACATGCAAAGTTACACGTTCATGGCATTTGGCAAAGATGTGGAGGGTTAGTCAAAGTATCACCGAAACCAATTTTATTCCAATCGGCCAAAGGGGGGCGCTATACGAAGCGTTTGAAAATTCAAACTTCAAACGGGCATAAGTCATGACTCGTTTTGTTTGAAGACATGCAACTTGTTACACGCGTGCTTTGACTCAAGCGGAAGACATCTGTGTCGTTGTTAAGTAAGCTCCGCCCTTAAATTTTCCGCCATTTTGAGCAGTTTGTAAAACTGCTCAAAATGGAATTTTCGCTCCACGTGCACAAAACTTTTTTTACGTGAACTTTGGACCAATCTCTAAAGATCTGTCAGATCGGATTTCTTTAAAATTGAAACATGCTTTTTTAATAAATTCAATGAATATTGCAGTTTTATGCAAATTATTCTTCTGCCTCTAAATCATACATGCAAAGTAACATGTTCATGGCATTTGGCAAAGATGTAGAGTGTTAGTCCAAATATCACTAAAACCAATCTTACCCCAATTGGCCAAACGGGGGCGCTATATCATTTTGAGCAGTTTGTGAAACGCTTAAACCTGTTAGGATTTCTTTAGCAATTTGCATGAAACATTCTACACACTATCTAAGGACCTTTATCTAATATGCCTATGAAGTGCACACACACACACACACACAAAAATATTATAATAATAAATATAGCTGCAAGCAGCGATAAAGTGGCCAAAGCCAAAAACACCTCAAATCATGAACACAGCCTGCAATGTGCGTGAAATCTTGCAAGCACATTCCCAATAGGTCAAGGAACAGATACCACCCTTCTCACATTGGCCTGTTATAGCGCCACCAGCGGGTCAACTTTTGCATAACAATTTTTTGGAACAAAATGGACCAATCTTTGACGTCAGTAACGTCAAAGTGAGCACTGCCTGCGATCTTGACATTTTGTGATTTTATAGCCATTGTTTTCTGGCTTGAAGCGAGCCCACAATTGTTTCGAAGGAACAATATTTGTCTAGTTATAATTATAATTACCTATCCCAAGGGGGAAATTCAGTTTCAGCTTAACCCAGCTGAGTGCTGCCCACAAGGAGCGCAGGGGAGGGGAGCAGTTAGGGGTTAGGTGTCTTGCTCATGGACACTTTGACACATAGCTGGAGCTGGAATCGGACCTGGGACCTCTGGGACCTCCAGAGTCCTGGGCATGGACACTAACCATTCAGCTATGGTCACCCCCCTTTTTAATAATTCTGTGCAATTAGCATATTCCACACAAACACTAAAACAAACTAATGTACATGTGTCTACTATTTGTCTGGGTTGTTATCTATCTGTCTGTCAGCTATCAAGTGGGATAACGTTAAAGATAGCTGAGCACATCTCTCTTTCAATTGCTTCACAATGTTATTCATGACTTGGCCCACATTCAACACAAATGGCTTTTTACAGAAAATAAACTTGTGAAAATAGTTATGGCTAAGGAAAATCAAATCAAACAATCCACTTAAAATAGATTCTCAGATTGCATGTTTATCTAGCAAATGGCTACTGATGCAGTTGTACACAGAGGCTATACAGTAAACCATCTCTCTTTCATTTGATTTGCGTTAGGCCTACACATTTTGGGTATGCTAATTAGTTGGGCAGAGCCACTAGTAAAACATAAATGAAAGAATCTGTGATTTCAATGGCCACTTTCAAGATGTTTTGGCCATTATCTCTGGAAGGGAAGATCCAATCTGCTCAGTTTAAAGCTTGTTGGATGTGTGACTTCGAGGACATTAATTGCAGTTTGAGTATCACTGCATTATACTCTACAAGTGTCCTTTCTGTGATGAGACAGAAACTATTTGTCATTGTTTCATGGAATGTTGCAGATTACAAGAATGATTTGAAACCTTGAGAATGATCATTTTAAGTTGTAATGAGGCAGTTGTAATGGCTTGTATTCCTGGTGCTGGTTACAAAAAAGAAAAAGAAAAAAGAGTATCAGGTATTGAACTTTGTTGCAGGACAAGACAGGTCAAACTTGCCAAACTGGCCTTTTACAAAAGCAGTAAAAACAAGTGTTGGATGTTTCAGGGGAGCGGCTTGTGCCCATGTTTAAGGCTTTGGTAAAAGCCAGATTCAGACTTGTATTGGTGGCTTTATTCACTCATTGGTAAAAGCCAGATTCAGACTTGTATTGGTGGCTTTATTCACTCATTGGTAAAAGCCAGATTCAGACTTGTATTGGTGGCTTTATTCACTCATTGGTAAAAGCCAGATTCAGACTTGTATTGGTGGCTTTATTCACTCATTGGTAAAAGCCAGATTCAGACTTGTATTGGTGGCTTTATTCACTCATTGGTAAAAGCCAGATTCAGACTTTTATTGGTGGTTCTCTGAATGATGATGGTTTATTCTAGGGGTGTAACGATATAGTAACTGTATCGAAATATCGTTTTTAACTTCAAAAATCGAAGTAGATCGAAATGAAAACAGCTAAAATCGAATCGTATCGTTTTATTTTGTATCGTATCGAATCGGCAGTGCAAAGAATCGATTGTATCGATACTACCTACTTGTGCATTGTATTTAGCATTTTTAAGAAGAAAAAAATAAAAGGAGGGGTTTAATTACTTTTCCTTTCCATATAGCTACACTGGTCTATCGATAAATGTGTGTAATCTCTGGGTTCATGTCAAGGTGCAGGTTTGTCAATATACAATGTCCATGTATTTGGCAGATAATCACTGTGCTTACTTATTTATATCCATAATAATACATGTTTCCCTTAAAAACCTGCACTATCCACACCTTTCACACATATTTCATTTCTTTGCTAAATAGTTACTATATCGATTTTAAATCATTGAATCGAATCGTATTGTATCGCCATGAATGAACCAATATCGTCCATGTATCGTATCGTCAACCATGTATCGTGATATGTATCGAATCGCTATTAAAATGTATCGTTACACCCCTAGTTTATTCATATATTTCAGTGGTGCTTCAGTGAGGCTCTGTGTTCTGTTGAGGACAGTTGGGTTTTAATGATGTTGTTCTAGGTT